>NC_058084.1:324523016-324642804 GCF_014858855.1 Bufo gargarizans
TGTGCACCATCCATGGACGGGATACCGGGTTATATACATTTCACCGATTCCCCCTCCCTGGCTGGCCTACACATCCTTATTCCTTACCCATAAAGTTGCACAGTTGTTAATGAAAACGAAGATTCTTCATTATGGAAGATACTGATATACCGGTAAATAAAAAAAGTCATGGTTTCAAAATAATTTTTTTTTTTTTGTTTTATGCTCTTTTCCCCTATTTTATCTCTATTAAATTTTCGATTTTATTGGTCAGAATATTAGAGATTATATTTGCGAGATATCCATGACTTTATAATATAGAAAAGTATGGAAAGGGAGGAAAAACGCAGTGATGACGCAGACAAAGCGCATCTGCGTTTTTTGAGTTATCATTGCTCTCTAATTTGATCTTATTTCTCTGCAATATATTTGTATTCGATGCACGATTATGATACAATTACATTTACTATTTGCATGTTATTTGTGCCTTTTTAAATGTGATATTTTTATATACCTGGATTTTTATACCATGGTTTAGTATACTTCTAATGAATACCTGATTCCACCTGGATATTTCCCTATATAGCCAAGGTCTTTAGACATAAAAGTACCACTGAGGAGGAAGAAGACTTCTGTCTTTGAAACGCGTTTGGTGATTGACATAAAACCTTGGCGATCTTAAGAAATACCTATTCTCAACATCCTTCTAATTATGACAGCAAATATGAATTACTGAGCCGCAAAGATCGAGCTGTACCGCCTGAGCACTGCTACATCTGATAAGGAATAAACACAACCTGCTCAAGGACCCGGCATACTTACCAGGAGATTATTTCCCGATCACATGGGACACCACGAGGGATGCGCTCCTAGTCAGACCGGCACAGACAGCAGTCAAAGCGCGCACTCCACATCGCAGTTACCTACAGGCAGTAAAGTACATTTAACAACTAATATTACTACTCTACAAATGAAAACTTTACAAGCGGTACAGGATATGCGCATTATAAGTTAAGAAAGCTGTAGATCATTAATGGACATCAACTCACTAATTGTCCTATGTGGCTATAAGAATAATTGAAGCAATGGATTCTCACATCTGAACTATTACTATATTATCTGCATTCCATTTCAGTTTTCTACAAATATATATTAAAACATTTTTGCTGGGATTGACCGCACACCGATATTTTATTCAGAAGATTAATGATCTACAATCATTATATTTATTTATGGTTTTTGTTTTAAATATAGGATTTATATGTCATTTTTATAGATTTAATTATATGTGGTATCAATTTTATAGGGCTAATTAAATAAATAAATAAAAAATTTATAATAACTAGTCTTGCATTTATCCATACAATACTGGATAGTGTGTGCCAGCCGAATTATCATTTGGTTATATTATCACATTTTTGACCTTGGCTGTGTCTAAGGGTGTGTGCACCCATTCCCTACCTAGGTGTAGTTGAACCACTAGATCTATATATGTTTTTCGATGCTAGTAACATGTCTGCCATTTTGTGTTTGTACCGGGGGTCTAAGTAAATTGCCACCCAGTACTGGTCCTTGCCCTTTATGCTTTTTATACGGGGGCCCCTCTTCAAACACTGGAGCATGAAGGCCCCCATTTGCACTAAACTGGAAGCGGTGGAGCGACCTGGTTCCTGCTCAACACCCAGGAGAATGTCGTCCTCAGTCTCCTCCCCATCCACGGACAACACCAGGGATCCCCGAAAAGTTTGAAGTCCCCCTCAAACCCTGCTTTTCTTGGTCCTCCTCCTCCTCCCCAGCCACTATCCTCCTCTGACTCCTCGTCAGACTCCTGCTGACTTGTCTCAGATGGAGTAGCTTCCCCTGGGAATTCATTCATCACTGCGACTTCCTCATCTTCCAGCTCCTGCTCCTCGACGGCTTGATCAATGACACGACGCAATGCACACTCCAGAAAGAAGGCGTAAGGTACGATGTCACTGATGGCAACCTGGCTGCGACTGACCAGTTTGGTGATCTCATCAAATGGCTGTAGAAGTATGCATACGTTGCACATGAGCAGCCACTGGGGTGGTGAAAAGAAACCAAGCTCCCCAGAACCTGTGCTGCTGCAGAGTTCGTACAGGTAGTTGTTAGC
The DNA here is from genome assembly GCF_014858855.1 of Bufo gargarizans. Lineage (NCBI taxonomy): Eukaryota > Metazoa > Chordata > Amphibia > Anura > Bufonidae > Bufo > Bufo gargarizans. Next base: position 324,525,130 of record NC_058084.1, read on the forward strand.
GGCAAGGTGGAGTTCCGGCGTGTCGGGCTGTCACAAATCAGACGTCTGACGGGCAAGTGGTGTAACCGCTGAACGTCAGCAAGGTGAGCCATGGCCATGTAAGATCTTCTAAAATGGCCAGAGATTTTCCTGGCCTACCGCAAGACGTCCTGGACCCCGGGGTATTTGGCAACGAATCGCTGCCCGACTAAATTCAAGACGTGTGCCATGCATGGCACGTGTGTCATTTTGCCCTGTTTCAGCGCGCTCAGGAGATTGGCACCGTTGTCGCACACCACTTTACTAACTGTCAAATTGAGCGGGGTTAGCCACTGATAGGCCTGTGACCGCAGAGCTGAAAGCAGTGCAGGACCGCTGTGGCTCTTGGCTTCCAGGCACAACAGCCACAGCACAGCATGGCAAAGTCTCACCTGGGACGTCAAATAGGTTCTGGGGAGCTTGGGGGGCGCAGCGGAAGAGGCAGTAGCAGTGGAAAAGGAGGAGTCAGACGACGAGGAGATGGATGATGGAGTAGGAGGAGAAGAAGAAGAGGCAGGCCTGCATGCAATCCTTGGTGGTAACACCAAATCCACACGGGAGCCATGGGTTACATGCTTGACGGCCGTCAGAAGGTTCACCCAGTGGGCAGTAAAAGTTATGTACCTTCCCTTCCCGGGTTTGCTAGACCACGTGTCTGTGGTCAGATGTATCTTGGCACCGACACTGTCTACTAGAGATATATTCACTTGCCGCTGAACGTGGCCATATAGCTCTGGGATGCCCTTCTGGAAGAAATATTTCCTTCCGGAGACCTTTCATTGCGGTGTGCCAATGGCCAAAAATTTTCTAAAGGCCTCCAAGTCCACCAGTTTATATGGCAGTAATTGGCGGGCTAGCAGTTTCGACAAGCCAGCGGTCAGCCTTTGGGCAAGAGGGTTATCTGGAGTCATCAACTTTTTACGCTCGAACATTTGAGCCATAGAAGCCTGAACGCGACGACGGCACGGTGGAAGGTAGAGTGGAGGACAAATAGGAGGAGAGAGGAGAAGAGGCAGGACGTGGAGCGCCGGGAGTGTGGCTTTGTGGGTTCTGACAGCATTGCTCCCACTGGGCTCGGTGATGGGAGGCCAGGTGCCTTCTTAAGGTGGTCGTCCCTAGGTGAGTGTTGGGCTTACCGCGACTTATGCGTTGACAGCACAAACTGCAGATAGCAACACTATTGTCAGCAGCAAACACGTTAAAAAAAGCCCACACTGCGGAGCCATGTGCCGGCCTCCTGGGAGCGCCAGAAGTAGCGTTGCATGGTGGATGGCTCACTCCAGATACATTTGCAGTTTGCTTTTTGCCTACTGTGCCCTGCGAGCTCTGCCTGCTTCCCCTCCTTCTCCTCCCTCTCTGCTGCTCCGTCTCTCCCTCTGAACTCCCCTCCTCTTCCTCCCTTGTGGGCACCCACGTGATGTCCATTGACACGTCATCATCGTCACCTTCACCACCATCGCTGACATTTGAGATTTCGGATACTGTCGTCAGATTGCTGGGTGGCGGCCGTTGCTTCCTCCTCTTCCTCATTCATGTCAAGAATAGCTGCGCATCGGTAAGGTCTGGGAATGGATGGGAAAATAATTCCTGTGACTCGAGTGGAGGGGCTATGGTGGTGGTGGGAGTGGTGGTGGTGTCTTTGGGCGTGCACACAGCAGAGAGTGAGGAGGGTGCAGATACAGAGGATGAGGAGGGTGCAGAAGCAGAAGGCTGAGTGAGCCACTCAACCAACTCTGGTGTGTCCTTTGAAGTAATTACACGTGCCTTCTCCAACTTCTCACTTAGGCTCCGGCCTCGTGCATCTGCCCGACACCTACCACGCCTATGGAACGGCCTGCCTCTTCGGCCTGCCTCTTCCTCTGTCTGTTATTTTCAAAATGACCCTTTGGCTAAGTCCCTAGAGAAGAGCAGTATTTGTGGATGCAGGTATATCGCAGGCCTCAATCAATATTTGGTGGAAGCAGGGATCTCAAACCCCTTAATCAGTATTTTGTGGAAGCAGGTATATCGCAGCCCTCAATCAGTATTTTGTGGAAGCAGGTACAGTATATCAAACCCCTTAATAAGTATTTTGTGGAAACAGGTATATCGAACCCCTTAATCAGTATTTTATGGAAGCAGGTATATCGTAGCTCTCAATCAGTATTTTGTGGAAGCAGGTACAGTATATCAAACCCCTAAATCAGTATTTTGTGGAAGCAGGTGTATCGCAGGCCTCAATCAATATTTGGTAGAAACAGGTATATTGAACCCCTTAATCAGTATTTTGTGGAAGCAGGTATAGCAAACCCCTTAATCAGTATTTTGTGGAAGCAGGTATATCACAGGCCTCAATCAATATTTGGTGGAAACAGGTATATCACAGGCCTCAATCAATATTTGGTGGAAACAGGTATATCGAACACCTTAATCGGTATTTTGTGGAAGCAGGTATATCACAGGCCTCAATCAATATTTGGTGGAAACAGGTATATCGAACACCTTAATCAGTATTTTGTGGAAGCAGGTATATCGCAGGCCTCAATCAATATTTGGTGGAAGCAGGTATAGCAAACCCCGTAATCAGTATTTTGTGGAAGCAGGTCTATCAAACCCCTTAATCAGTATTTTGTGGAAGCAGGTATATCGCAGGCCTCAATCAATATTTGGTGGAAACAGGTATATCAAACCCATTAATCAGTATTTTGTGGAAGCAGGTATATCACACCCCTCAATTATTTTTTTTGCCACAACAGTTATATCACACCATCCTGTTTATTTGGGGCAACAGGTATATCGCAGCCCTCAATCAGTATTTTGTGGAAGAAGGTATATCGCACCCCTCAATAATTTTTTGGGGGGGCAACAGGTATATCACACCTGTTGAAATTAGTTGTTCCAATAGCGTTTGTCCCTCTATATAGATGCAGTATCGCAGCAGAACCGCACACAACTTCTGCTCAATACAAATGCACTATAATATACTTTCTATGTTAGAAAGTATATTATAAGTATATCGCACCCCTCAGAATATCACACCTATCGATAGTACACTTATACTAGTCCTTAACAGGACTTTTGTGGCCCTATTAGCTAGCGTTTTGTGTCCCTAACAGTCTGTCCTTGCTCCACATAGCAACCTCTCCCTACAATGGCAAAACACAAAATGTAAAATGGCTGCCAGATCGGATTCTTTTATAGGGTGGGGGTGTGTTCATGTGCTGAAACATCTCAATTAGCTGTCCTTTCCCACCTGATGGATGTGTCATGGGTCAAAGTTCAGCGCAATGCAAAAGAATATGGCGCCGGCGGACATCGCCATATGTTCGCATGTTCAGCGTATCGCGAACGCGCAAAGTTCGCTGTGAAAAGACCGCCGGGCAAACCGCAAGGCCATCTCTAGTTCTCACTATGCTTTGGATCCTTCTGTAAATAGTGTAACTTTCTTTGTTACTAATGATTAGATGTTACCGCATAGTTGACTTCTCTGGAGTTGGTTTTCTATTCGAGCACTTACGCTTTAGGTGGATCACCTATGTTCGGCATCTCACATGGCGTCCCATGTGCTCGGGCTGTTCGATTGATCTCCGATACAGCACGCTGCTAGTTGATATATCTCGGATCCTTGTATCAAGCATTCAAATCTTGCACTCCTGTATCGTGCTGTGGTTACATCAGGGGTATCTTTTGCATTACTGTAATCGTACCATATGCGTTTAGGAGCTACCAGCTCCTTTCTCAGTGGCTCTTACACGTAATCCATAAACTTGTACTATTTATACCCAGTTCATGGGTGGAGCGAGCTTTTTTTTATAAGGTTTAACAGAAAAAGTGAGGTGGATCCTTACATTAACATACTGTACATGCATATATACCGACAGAATTATTAGGAATAGAATCATCTTATGTAATTATTAATCCTAGTGGACCAATTATTGAAATGTCCATTTTGTTACACCAGTCTTATTCTACTTATAAGCGAGAACGCGTTTGCGTAGTATATTTTATATGCGTTGCTTCAGAGATAAGAAAAATAGAAAATATAAAAATAGAAAGAAATAACAAACCATATAGAATAAAAACAAACATAAACAAATTATCTCTTCTTAAGTACTGTGGACCTATACAGGTCCTTCTAAAAAAAAAATTAGCATATTGTGATAAAGTTCATTATTTTCTGTAATGTACTAATAAACATTAGACTTTCATATATTTTAGATTCATTACACACTAACTGAAGTAGTTCAAGCCTTTTATTGTTTTAATATTGATGAGTTTGGCATACAACTCATGAAAACCCAAAATTCCTATCTAAAAAAATTTGCATATCATGAAAAGGTTCTCTAAACGAGCTATTAACCTAATCATCTGAATCAACTAATTAACTCTAAACACCTGCAAAAGATTCCTGAGGCTTTTAAAAACTCCCAGCCTGGTTCATTATTCAAAACCGCAATCATGGGTAAGACTGTCGACCTGACTGCTGTCCAGAAGACCATCATTGACACCCTCAAGCAAGAGGGTAAGACACAGAAATAAATTTCTGAACGAATAGGCTGTTCCCAGAGTTCTGTATCAAGGCACCTCAGTGGGAAGTCTGTGGGAAGGAAAAAGTGTGGCAAATGGAGGTGGTAAGTTTGATTTAATAAAATAAAAAAAAAAAATTAATTTTTATTGTTAATATTACACTCAGATGCCGCGATTGTGTATAAACACGGCATCTGAGGGGTACAATGATTAGGGGGGGCGCTATCGCAGCTCCCTGTCATTGCACCCTCTACTGACAAAACAATGCGCTTCGTGACAAAGTAATTTGTCACGAAGAAAACATTTTCTGAGAAGTTTGGCGAATCAGCCGAATCAAATTTTCAAGAAATTCGCTCATCTCTAATTGTTTCTATATGGTGAAAAACATATGGTTGTATATTTTGAACTTTTCTTATTTTGAATCATTCTTATCTTTATTTTTTTATATCTGTATATTGTTTCTCATGTTTCCTTCCAATTTTCTTTACTTTATTCTCTTTGTTTTTCATTTTTTTTTCTTTTAGGTGGACCATGCTGGAAGAAGACCATATTGGAAGTCTTCCAATATGGTCTTCTTCCAACATGGTCCACCTAAATAAAAAAGAAAGAGAAAAAGTAAAGAAAATAGAAAGGAAACAAGAGGAACAATATACAGATATAGAAAATAAGTATAAGAATGATTATATAAGAAAAGTTCAAAATAGACAGCCATATGTTTTTCACCATATAGAAACAATGTATAAAAGTCCTATCAGTGAATATAATATGTAGAATTACATAATCACAAGTTTTTTGAGGTGAGAAATAGTCCACAAAATGCTCCTAGTTTCTATAATGGGTAAATTACCAGTTTGTGTTTTTTATGAAAACGCATAAAAAACACAAGTGCATTTTTGGGCTATATTTCCCTAAAGGTGGTCAATAAGTGGGGAGGTAGGATAAGAAGTTTCCATAGCTCATTTATCAGGAATGTAAGAACGAAAAAGGGAAAATGAATAACTAAAATATGCCTAATCATTGGCCCTTGAAGGTTAAAAATGTATAGGTCCACAGTACTTAAGAAGAGAGAAGTTGTTTATGTTTGTTTTTATTCTATAGTGTTTGTATTTTCTTTCTATTTTTATCTTTTCTATTATTCTTATCTCTGAAGAAACGTATATAAAATATACTAAAAATATATTGGAAACGCAAACGCGTTCTTGGTTATAAGTAGAATAAGACTGGTGTAACAAAATGGACATCTCCATAATTGGTCCACTAGGATTAATAATTACATAAGATGATTTTATTCCTAATAATTCTGGATTATTAGGAAAAACAGTCACCTTGAGTCTGTTTTTTGTTGACACCAGGCTGCAGCACATAAGTCCTTGGATGAAGCAGTAGTCCACGTGCTTTGGCCCCAAACAATATAGCAGGCCTAGTCCCGGCCCAAACTCTCAGGCTCCAACACCGAGACTGACAGAGCTCCACTAACAGATACAGATACACTAATAGATTACGTGTAAGAGCCACTGAGAAAGGAGCTGGTAGCTCCTAAATGCGTATGGTACGATTACAGTAATGCAAAAGATACCCCCGATGTAACCACAGCATGATACAGGAGTGCAAGATTTTAACGCTTGATACAAGGATCTGAGATATATCAACTAGTAGCGCACTGCATCGGAGATCAAGTGAACAGCCCGAGCACGTGGGACGCCGAACATAGGTGATGCACCGGCTGTGATACGGGGAGTCAGGAGACTCGGTCTAGGAGCAAAGCGTAAGTGCTCGAATAAAAGACCCACTTAACTATGGGGTAAAATCTAATCATTAGTAACAAAGAAAGTTACACTATTTAAAGAAGGATCCAAAGCATAGTGAGAACAACAGCTTAAGCTATTAATTATATCATTATCTACACCTGAAAAGAAAAATAATATATATACAGTATGAATCATGAACATTTATCAACAACACCTGGATCCAGCTAGCTTCTCGTGTTTATAATTATGAACATTGATTTATGAATGAAATTGAATTATCTATAACATCATTCGCATCTTGAAAATCAGCATGATTATTGGATGAACTAGGCACATTAGGATCATACTGAGTTAGCTTTTTATGATCTACTAGCGTTTTCTGCTTTTTATGATCTACTAGTGTTCATTTCTTTGGATCTAATTATCTAGTGTATATTGGTTCAGGATGTCTCCCTGTCTTGCTTAGTCACATATGTAACTGAGTGCCAGTCTATGTCTAGCACAGTCCTATGCACCACTGGCGGTCAGTCTGTATTTGACTGAGTAACATAGAAGAACAGACAACTGACAGCTGATATATTAATTTATGTACCTGTTTTTGAATACTTATTTTTATGCAAATATCTACCAATGTATTTTTAATCAATTTTTATCTATTTTTATTGTCTGCACTGATTTATCTGCACTTAGTATAATATAATAAAATATTGGTTTTCGGTACAGTTCCCGTAACACTGAAATATAATGTTCAGAAATGCACAGAATTGTATTTTTGGTCCGCATTTGTTATTGATCAGATGTGGACCCACTCATTTCAATGGGGCAGCACAAAATTCAGAAAACACACTGTATGCTGTCCGCATCCATATTTCCATTCTGCCTTCCTGCAAAAAAATAGAACATGTTTTTTGCGGACAAAAATAGGCATTTTTAACATAGGGCGGTATCCATGTTTTGCAGATCTGCGATTTGCAGACTGCAAAACAGATATGGTCGTGTGCATGGGGTCTTAGAATACATGGCATTTTTTCAAAGAAAAAAAAGCATGCCCTTTTTTTCAAAGAAAAAATTTCTCTACTTACTGTACACTTTTCATATAAAGGTATTCCGCCTGTGGCTGCAGTAGGTTATATTAGCGGTGTAGGCATACCGTAGGTCTACACTACAAGTGACTTTATGGCTCATGCAGACAGCTGTATTATGGTTTGTACTGAATTATGATGGGTGTACCAGACTTCTTTTCTGTTTACCTGGTAGCAGGGGTATACACAAGGGGTGTTATGAGGCCTAAATCTCCTTCTTGTGTCCTCTGCCTTTTGTAATTGTAGACCATCTGTCAACTGCTGGTGCTAAATCACATGTTCACCACACAGATTGCAGACAGTATAATACACTGCAGTCAGGTCAAAGAGGATGGTGAAGAGGGATACAGTATATTTATATACAGTATTTGTGTGGGAAGTATGTATTTGTGTGTGCACCTGTGTGTGTGTGTGTGTGTGTGTGCAAAGCTATGTATTGTGCATGTGGGTGTGCAACCATAATTTGCTGTGATACTGAAGCTCATGCTGGTCATTAAAATGAATGACCAAACATATAATATACCAGTGATGGCGAACCTCTGGCACGGGTGCCAGAGGCGGCACTTAGAGCCCTCTCTGTGGGCACCCGCACCCTGGAGAAAGTCTATGGTGTACCAATATGCCTTAGACTTTTCCTGCCATTCATCAGTGCAGGACATACTATGAACAGCACATTGAATGTAGGCAGGTTATTATAGCTAAATGATAAAGTACATGGAAGATATTTGATATTGGTGTTCAGGTTAAATTGCCGTGTTGGCACTTTGCGATAAATAAGTGGGTTTTGGGTTGCAGTTTGGGCACTTGGTCTCTAAGAGGTTCACCATCACTGTAATATACCAACGTGCCAGGTCTGACAGTGTGAAAGCCACTCTTTGCGATCCCTCCACACAGCACAGTCATGTGGCGCTTGTACCACTGCCATGCTGCGTACCAGTACCACTCAGCCCAGTGGCGTAACTAGAAATGACTGGGCCCTAGGGGCGTAACTACCATAGCGGCAGACCATACCACTGCTATGGGGCCCAGGGCAAGAGGGGGCCCAGTCTTAGTTGGGATAATCTTCTCTTTTACTGGAGGTGAAAACTTGGTCAGGACTCTACCCTCTAAATGAACAACTTTTAGCAAATGAGACAGTGAAAAATGTCTCAAGGGTCATTGAAAAGGGTTTAGACAGAAACCCTTCTGTCCTGTGTGGGGGGCCTTACTTCTCTATGTACGCCACTGCTGGGACCAACAACAAAATTTTGAACAGACCCTCCTCCAGAAACTTGGAAACCCCCTCCTCCTGTGCAACCCCCACTCATTTGGCTAGTCTAGATCAATCTTTCAGATGGGGCCTAGCAGCCGCTCCATCCGTTTCCTACTGTGTCACTGTATATACCATTGGCAATAAGATCTTTTAATCCTCATACTGGGTGGGCTGCTTCTGACTTCGGGCCCCAATAGATATTCCCCTGACTCGGCTGAAAGGGCCACAGCGGGCTCTAATTAATCTAATGAGACTTGGCCATTAATAACACAGACCCACTGAACAGTGCAGACTCATCAGTTTGATTAGAGCCCGCTGTGGCCTTTCTGCCAGGTAATACTGGAACATGACCGTGCCACATGACCACTCTGTGTGGTCGTACCCTAATAGTATATTTAACACACAAAGCAAAAGACTGGTGTATCTCTCATGCCTCTCCTCTATCCACCAAATTGCTTGTTCCTCTGCATGAACCCCTATCTGTCCTCCTCAAGGGAATGGCCATATTGATATAATCAATGGAATAGGTCATATACAGCCCTTTCTTGGTCAAATCCTGTTTCCTACCTCTTACTAAAAATGGCAACATGAAATGGAAATTGTTCTAAACCCTATGGAGTTCTCCCTTAAAGAGATCTTGTCACCCCAAAATGCAATGTAATCTGCAGGTAGCATGCTATAGGGCAGGAGGAGATGAGCAGATTGGTAAATACCGTATATAAATTACTACTTGTGCTGAATCTTCTGCTATAAAACTATAATTCAGTCTGCTCAGCTTCTTCTGCTCTAGAACATGCTGCCTGCAGATTGCTTTCACTTTGTTGTGACAAGTTCTCTTTAGAGATGGCTTGGGTATACCTGTGATAGTTCATGCAGAATTTATGGATCATTTGTCATCTTGGATTTCTCTTCCCCCCTGATATAGCTCCCATAATGCAGCCTACATTAACCATTATCCCTCTGGCTTTCCATATACAGAGTCCTAAAAGACTGTACTTGCTTTGCCCTCAGTCCTATCTAAGGACAACAAGTGAGATCAGTGACATAGACCTGACGGTGGATTTACACTGCCTGATTTTCGGGCAGATTATTAGGAACGAATGTTCCTGCGAAAGCTGCTCGTTCCTGGCAATCTGCCGGTCTAAATGTGCTGCCAATTTCCCGATGAACGAACCACTCATTCATCAGGTGATCATGTTGTTTGTGCAGGCACACCAATTATCGTATCTGGGCAGTGCTGTCTAAACAGAGATCTGCTGCTCAGAAACAATGATTGTGTATGAAGACGAGCAATCGCAAGGGCGATCCCTCATTCACATACTGTGAAGGAGATCGAGGCATGTAAATAAGCAGGCGACTGTCAGCCTTCTGGTTGGTGCATGTAAACATGGCTTTAACTCACACTGCAGAGTCTCTGTGTATTCCTGTGTGATCCAGATTCACCCTGCCCTTTTCGTCTCCTGCTCATGATAGATTTGTCCTTGTCAGCTCTTGCAGGAGACCGGGAAGAGCAGAGTGAAGCTACATCTCATAGGATACATTGAACATTACTATAATAATATCATAAGTAATAGCCAGTAGGAGTTTACCAAGGACAGAAGTCAGACTAGTCTCATTTCTTTTAATCAAGAGATTAATATAGTGTTATTAGACTTTGGAAAGGCTTTTGATGCTGTCCCTCGTATATGCTTAATTAGTAAGATAAGGTCTATAGGGTTATAAGGTATAGTTTGTAATTGGAATGAAAACTGGCTGAAGGACCGTGTCCAGAGAGTTGTAGTCAATGATTCATATTCTGAATGGTCCTGGGTTATAAGTGGTGTACCCCAAGGTCCAGTACTGGGTCAGCTATTATTTAACTTATTTATTAAGGATATAGAGGATGGAATTAATAGGACTGTTTCTAACTATGCAGATGACATCAAATGTTGCACTGTGCAGATCATAGAAGATGTCCATAAACTGCAAGCTGAATCTGGGCTATGTGCTTCCCTTTGGCAAATGAGGTTAATTTTGGGTAAATGTAAAGTTATACATTTGGGTAGTAATAAATTAGATAAAAGACAAGGGGACACTCCCTGTCTGAAAGAAAAAGTTCAGCGGATACAAGGCTTCAGTCTAGAAGCAGTCCCTGGTTATAAGTGGTGTACCCCAAGGTTCAGTGCTGGGTCCCCTATTATTCGACTTATTTATGTAGTACTGTCCACTACAATGTCATGAAAGCAAGTGGATATTTCAATGCAAGTCGTGATCGCAGAGACTTTTGGGTACTTGTAAAGCTGTTTTTGCTAGAGCACGACATCAGGAATTCTATGCTATTTGGTTTATGACCTGTAAACTACCATAAAGTAAGCTGACTTGGACAAACTGAGTGAATGGGCATCAACTTGACAAATGAGGTTCAACGTGGATAAATGTAAAGTTATGCATCTTGCTAGTAATAATCTCTGTGAATCATATCTCCTAGGAGATGTAACACTGGGAGAGTCACGTATACAGAAGCACTTGGGTGTCCTTGTAGATCATAGATTAAATAACAGCATACAATGTCAGTCAGCTGCTTCTAAGGCTACCAGGATATTGTCATGTATCAAACGAGGCATGTACTTGTGGGGCAGGGATGTAATATTACCACTTTACAATGCGTTGGTGCGGCCTCATCTGGAATATGCAGTTCAGTTCTGGGCACCAGTCCATAAAAAGGATGCTCTGCAGCAGGAGAGCGACTAAACTGATAAGGAGCAAGGAGGGTCTTAGTTATAAGGAAAGATTAAAAGAATGAAATGTATTTACTCTTGAGAAGAGACGTCCAATGGAGGACATGATTAACCGATACAAATATATAAATGGGCCATACATAAAATATGGTGAAAAGCTGTTTCTGGTAAAAAAAAAAAAAAAAAAAGACAAGGGGGAACTGCCTCCAACTGGAGAAGAAAAAGTTTAATTTCCAGAGGTGTCTTTATTGTAAGAACTTTGAATCTGTGGTAGACAGGGGCGTAACTATAGGGGAAGAGGCTGCTTTGGGGCCCTGACCCAGAAGGGGCCCATCCAGGAGGAGGAGGACTAATAGATTTTGTCAGGGCCCCCTCTACAGTATTACACAATGAAATTATATACAGTGACAGTATAGACATTGTGGAAAACGGATGAAACAGTTGCCGGCCCTGGTCTGAGAGAGCGATCTTAACTAGCTACAGGAATGGGGGCGGCATGAAAGGGAGGGGTTGCAAAAAAATTACTGGGGCAGGGGGCCCCATTCAAAAATTTGCTGTGGGGCCCAGTCATTTTTAGCTACGCCACTGGTGGTAGAGTCTACTTCAGGATATGGTCACAGCAGGAACAGTGGACAGGTTAAAAAAAAAAAAAAAAAGCTTAGATGAATTCTTAAAAGTAAATGACAATGCTTATGTGTAGAAATCCGAGTTTCACTTCCCTTTTCTAAAATTCTCATCTCCAGTCATCCCTTGATTAAACTTGATGTACTTATTTGATGTGTCTTTTTTCAACCTTATTAACTTTGTAACTGTGTAAGTGTGGTTCTGTGGAATAGTCTGCCTCCGGATGCAGTAACAGTTGATGGTTTAAAAAAAAAAAAAAAAAAAGGGGGGGGGGGGGGTAGATGAATTCTTCGGACTAAATAGCATTAAGGGCTCAGGCACACGAACATATTTTTCTTCCGTTTCTGTTCCGTTTTTTTACAGGTCCCTATACGAAATCATTCATTTTAATGGGGCTTGAAAAAAACTAAAAAAAACTCTTTGTGCATTCCGTGTCCATATGTCTGCATGTCTGTTCCCCTCAAAAATAGAACATGTCCTATTCTTGTCCTTTTTGCGGACAAGGACAGGCATTATTACAATGGATCTGCAAAAAAACGAATGCAACACGGACGTCATCCGATTATTTGCGGGTTCTGTGAATTGCAGACCACAAAATACATACAGCTGTGTGCATGAGCCGTAATGCTTATGAAAATAAGTAGAAGTATGGTTTCCCCTTCCCTTAGATGAACTTGGTGAAGATATCACGTTTTACAACCATACAAACTATGTAGTTTTCTGCACACAGCACACACATATGGTATGTATCAGGGGTGCACAACCTTTTTTGGGGGCCACATTGTCATTGAATAGGGAACAAAGTGGATAGGGAGGATCTCTACGAAAGACATTAATCCCTCTTTTGCAGCGAGCCCCTGAGGAGCTGATGTAGAAGATAGGAATGGTAGTGGCCCTGATGAGATGTGTCATTGTGTACTTCCATAGGCCGTTGCTCTGGGGTTGGTGCAGTAAAAAGTTAATGTCAAGGAATCAGGCAGACTTAGAAGAACATCAAACTTTTTTCTTTACTGAGTGCAAAGGATGCGTTACAGTACATCCAGGTGTCGTCTATACAAGATGCAATTTATCTAACCCCTGATGATAAGGAATGGAGGCAAGCAAGTTGGCAGACATTAGCACTTTAGAGTAGTCCTTCTCTTTCCTCATTTTCCTTCTCTAATAGCAATAAGCTTGCAATGATGGCTATAGGTGTCCAATTGTCATACGCAGGCTTTTGCATGTTCCAGAACTGTGATGATGGGTGTCTTAACTTGTTATCCCCTCTGCAACAGAGTCTGGCTGTAGTGCTGATCACTCTGCTGTATTTTTATGTCTTTTTTCGCTGTAGATTGCAGATCTCCTGGTACCCTGTAGTCTCCCTGGAGTAAGTAACTTCACTCCAAAGGCCTATTGAGCCAGGGATGATGGACGTGCTCCCTTACTTAAGGCTTGCTAAACTAACTGTCCCTAGAACTCTCTAGAGCTCCCCTTCTTGGCAGGAAACAGGACCAGCCCACACCCACTAATAGGGGAGGAATGTAATGGAACATTCCAATTCTAATGCCAGCCATACCTTATCATTCTAGTATACTGCAGATACATAACACCTAATATGACATTACAATTAGAGACAAGCGGAATTTTTTAAAATATGATTTGACACCTTCGCCGAAGTTCGCCAAGAAATTTGATTAGTTAGGAATTCATTTGTCATTGATCACTATAAGGTATACCAAGGTCACTCTGCCTTAGGGTACAGCCACAAAGAGCAGCTGTGCTGCGGGCTGGTTGCGGCCATGCTGCAGTGAAGAACTCAGCAGCCAATTAGCTGCCTTTCATTTAATAATGAAGACCGCATTGTATATTAGTGTTGATCGAGCACCAAAGTGCTCGGGTGCTCAAGTAGAGCACCTCGGGATGCACAATGGAAGTCAAATGGAGAACCCGAGCATTAAACCAGGAACGCCGTGCTCTGAAGAGGGGAGGGTGCCTGGTTCATAGGAAAAGGTCAGAAATTGATGAAAACACCACTGGAATGGTTCGGTAACAGCATGGGGAGGATGTCGATACATCTTGGACTCCCAGGTTGCTGCTGGAAACGATGTTGTCCGAGTAGTACGCCACTTTTACAGACTGACAATAATACACATAAAACCAAGGATAAAATCAATTTTAGATAAAAAAAATTGTTAGGAAACATTCAAGTGCAAGTGCTGCCAAAAATTACAAGGAAGAGGCACTCCAATACAACCTGTATATGACAGGGCCTCATTCACATTGTGGTACAATTGTTCAGGTAGTGGGACTCCTACACTCATAAAGCCTTGTACTAAAGGAAAGGGCTGCCAAAAATTACAAGGAACCGGCACTCCAATACACCCTTTATTACACTGACCATCTAAAAAATTAGGGGTGAGGGTCTGCTGCTGATCTGACCTTCTAAAACATTAGGGGTGAGGGTCTGCTGCTGATCTGACCATCTAAAACATCAGGGGTGACGGCCTGCTGCTGATCTGACCATGTAAAAAATTATGGGCGAGGGCCTGCTGCTGAGCTGACATCTAAAACATTAGGGGTAAGGGTTTGCTGCTGAGCTGACTCTCTGAAACATTAAGGGCGAGTGCCTGCTGCTGAGCTGACCATCGAAAAAATTATGGTTGAGGGTCTGCTGCTCATCATCAACCTCTTGAGACACTAATTGCGGTTCACTTATTGGCAACTGTGTCACATCATCAACCACCTTGTGAAACACTAATTGCCGTTCCTCACCGCCATATTCTTCTGACTGTGGGTGCTCAAGAGTTTGGGAATCAGGGCACAAGATCTCCTCATGTCCCTCTTCAAGCGGGCTTGGCGAGAGGCCCAAATTAAGGAATGGCGATGAAAAGAGCTCCTCTGAATATCCGAGTATGGGATCACTTGTTTGCAAAGACTCTCCATGGTGGGAAAAAGGAAGATCAGGCTGAGGATTCTGTTGACCAGACTCTTGGCTACTGAGACTGGACTTTGTGGAACATAGGGTGGTGCTTAACTGACTGGAAACATTATCTGCTGCGATTCAACTGATCACCTGGTCGCACTGGTGTGACGTCAAGAGTGGTGTCCTGCGTAGCCCTGCAAACTGGGATATGAAGCTAGGTATCGTGGATTTGTGTGTTTCCTGTCCTCTGGCAGCAGGCACAGTTTCACCGCACCCAGGGCCATGGCCTCTGCGTGCACCATCATCAGCACGGCCACTTCCCCGTCCTTTACTGCTCGCCTTCCGCATATTAAAGATAGTCTGTCACCAACCTGACCGGTTTTAAATCGATCACATAGTTCAGTGGGACACAAAGACATGACACAGATGTTACCTTTGTTTCGTTTTTCATATCATCCAAATATGCTAATGAGCCGTCGCAAGTGCCCAGGGGTGGAGAGTTTGCTGAAAGTGCCCAAGTTCCCCGCCTCACTCGTGCCTAACTCCGCCCCTCAGTATGCTCAGGCCAGCCCTGTGGCTCTGTGACATCATATTTCCCTGTAGGCCGTTCGTGCATTGCAGAGGTACAGAGATATGCAGTGCGCATGCGCCGATTTTACGCCAGTAACTGGCGCATGCCCACTGCATATCTCTGTGCCTCTTCCCACTGTGGGCAGAACACTGCGCATACCCGGGCCCGGCAGCGATGCGCGAACGGCCTATAGGGATATATGATGTCACAGAGCCACAGGGCTAGCCTGAGTTTACTGAGGGGCAGAGTTAGGCGCGAATGAGGCAGGCGAACTTGGGCACTTTCAGCAAACTTTCCACCCCTGGGTACTTGTGACGGCTCATTAGCATATCATAAAAACGACTTTTTGGGCGATTTGGATGATCTGAAAAACGACACAAAGGTAACATCTGTGTCATGTCTTTGTGTCCCACTGAACTATGTGATCGGTTTAAAACCGGTCAGGTTGGTGACAGACTCCCTTTAAATGGTATATACAGTGCTGCCCATAATTATTCATACCCCTGGCAAATTTTGACTTAAAGTTACTTTTATTCAACCAGCAGGTAATTTTTTTGACAGGAAATGACATAGGTGTCTCCCAAAAGATAATACGACGATGTACAAGAGGCATTATTGTGGGGAAAAAAATTCTAAGCTTTTATTTACATTTGAGCAAAAAATACAAGATGTTCTGCACTCAAATCTCAGAGGACGTGGTCGGAAGCCAAAAGTGACACCTGTGCTGGCCAGGAAGATAGAGAGGTGAAAAAGAATTTATGATCACCACCCTGGTGAATCTGGGCTCTGCTGGTGGCAATGTCTCAAGGCAGACAATCCAACGGACACTGCACACTGCTGGGTTCCACTTCTCCAGATAAGGCACACAAAAGCTTTCTTGGCCTTTGCAAAAGCTCATCTGGACAAAGAAAAAGACTTCTGGTCTTCTGTGTTATGGTCAGATGAAACAAAAATTGAATTGTTTAGTCACAATGATGTTTCCTTCATTTGGCGTAAAAAAAGGAGAAGCCTTCAACCCAAAGAACACCATCCTCACTGTCAAACATGGTGGTGGGAACCTAATACTTTGGGGGTGTTTTTCAGCCAATGGACCTGGGAACCTAATCACAGTAAATGGCACCATGAAAAAAGAGCAATGCATGAGGATTCTCATCTACAACATCAGGCAGTCTGCAGAGAAACTTGGCCTTGGGCACCAGTGGACATTTCAGCATGACAATGACCCAAAACACACAGCAAAAGTGGTGAAGAAATGGTTAGCAGACAACAACATTAACGTTTTGGAGTGGCCCAGCCAGAGTCCAGACTTGAATCCAATTGAGAATCTGTGGAGGGAGCTAAAGATCAGGGTGATGGCGAGAAGACCCTCCAACCTGAAAGATTTGGAGCTCATTGCTAAAGATGAATGGGCAAAAATACCTGTAGAGACATGCAAAAAGCTGGTCTGCAATTATAGGAAGCATTTGATTGCTGTGATAGCCAATAAAGGCTGTTCTATTGATTATTGAGAAGGGTATGAATAATTTTGGACTGGACACTTTTTGCTCAAATGTAAATAAAAAAGCTGAGAATTTTTTTCCCCCACAATAATGCCTCTTGTACATCGTCATATTATCTTTTGGGAGACACCTATGTCATTCCCTATCAAAAAATTACTTGCTTGTTGAATAAATGTAACTTTAGGTCAAAATTTGCCAGGGGTATGAATAATTATGGGCAGCACTGTATGCCTGCAAGTATGTCACATGTACAGTAGCGCAGGTTTTGTAAGTGTATGCGCAAATAAATTAGACTGAATGTCACTGATATTTAGGATGGGCAAACGTTATACAGCAGATGTAGCACAGGTAATGTCGCTGTCACCAGCAGCGAAAAAATGACACTGAATGCCACTGATATTTCGGATGCGCTAACGTTATACTGGAGATGTAAAGCAGGTAATGTTGCTGCAACCCGCAATAAAAAAATTAGATTGGATGTCGCGGTCACCAGCGGAGAAAAAATGACACTGAATGTCACTGACATTTCAGATGCGCTAACGTTATACTGGAGATGTAGTGCAGGTCATGTCGCTGCGGTAATGCAGCGGCCAAACAATTGCACGCAATTTAGCGCAGGTTGCGCTAAAAATATATATTACTGCCAGATACAACAATAGTCCTTAAAAGGACTTTTGGGTCTCTACAATAGAACGCAATTTAGCGCAGGTTGCGCCAAAAATATATATAACTGCCAGATGCAACAATGGTCCTTAAAAGGACTTTTGGGTCTTTACAATAGCACGCAATTTAGCGCAGGTTGCGCCCAAAAAAATATTGCTGCCAGATACAACAATAGTCCTTAAAAGGACTTTTGGGTCTCTAACATCAACCCTGCCTAACAAAAAAATAAAATTCAATTCCCTACACTATCTGTCCCTTCTACAGCACAGCTCTCCCTGACTAAGACTGGCTGACCCACGTATCATTGGGTGCGTTATAGCACCCAATGACGCTTTCCGGACAGCCAATCACTGTAATGTCAGTAACCAACATGGCTACGGCATAACAGTGAGTGGCAGTACTTACCTGCATGTTTATGGCTTAGAGGTACCTTTAAACAGGGGCTGTACCCACTTCTCCTACCCCAGCGTCCTCCTGCCCTACAGGTGGGAGCCCTTCTTCTGCCACATCATCCAATATTGATGAGAATATGTCATTCAGCTCCTCCTCTCTCTGCATCTTGCTGACTTTTCTAAGACATGCAGACTTTTACGCTGGGTTCACACCTGAGCGTTTTACAGCGCGTTCCTACGCGCTGTAAAACGCACAACAGGCAAGAACCAATGATTCCCTATGGGAATGGTTCTCACCTGGGCGTTTTACAGCGCGTACGATCGCGCTGTAAAACGCCCGACGCTCAAACAAGTGCTTGAGCTTTTTTTTGGGCGTTTGTCGCGCGTTCCCGCACTTAGAAATTCGGGAACGCGCGACAATGTGTGAACGCCAGTCTCTGTATGCGCGATTGTAAACGCCCGTACAATCGCGCATACAGAGCGCTCGTTTCAGAACGCTCAGGTCTGAACCCAGCGTTAAGGATGATTTAGTAGAAGTAAAGCCATCAAAAGATGAGAATGGTCATCATTAAGACCTGGCTCCCCTAAGGGGTGCAGACTGGATAGTATTAGTTGGCACGCTGTCAGTGGAATAAGATAAAAGTTCTCTAATACGTTACCTATCGATGGCCCTGCGAGTCCCAAGGTGAAGTGTGTTCTGTTTACACAATCAGTCAATTTGTTTCATGTAGGACCGCGCTGCTCTTATAAGAAGATTTGTAACCTAGTAGTGGGTGTGTTTGATCAAGTGATCGGAACAATTCCTGAACCAGAGGGATACTCTGTTTACGTCTAGAAATTAAGTAAAAGGTGAAAGATTAGAGGAATGTATTAGAATGGAGAGACATTTAGTTAATGAAAAAGTATGTTTGTGTATGAATATCTACTATTTTAAAAGTTTTATGTTTTATGGGAGGAGTGATAGCCCGCTCGCGACCAAATAAATTGATTGCACTAAGGTGAGCAAAGGTAGCGCCCCTGATGAAGCGAAAGCGAAACCTAGGTCGGGTGAACTGAGGAGGACTGATATGGTTTTGTGATATGCGCGATTACTTGCTATGTTTGTGGGTATAATAAATCTGGGGTAGTGCGCAATCAGTTCTATTGCTTATTCGTAGCACAACCCTTATTACACAGGAATATGTGCTGATGATAATTGTACATCTCTCATTCTGATGGAAGACTGATTTCAGTGGAGAGCAGGTGTGATGACAGCTCTGCCGTCCCCTTCACTTCAATGGGACGGCTCCCTCCTATTAATGCTTGCTATTACAATGTCAACGGCAAGCAGGTAAACAGAGAAGAGAACACATCGCTCGCATGAGCACTGCTTTCTCTTCAAAAAGCATTCTGATATTGATGATGTGGTGGTTTCACAGTTGTAACTTTATGTGTTGGACTAACAAAATGATTTTTGCAACTTTTTTTAAGGCACATGACACATTAACTTTTTAATACTGTATATTTTTAAAAATTGTTTTTTCTTTGTTTTATTTGGGAAAAACTGCAAAACATTTTAAAAAGTAATATTTTTAACTATAGCTCCTTATTCTTTAAATATGCAAACTGACACCAAAATAAATTATTAAACTGAGTTCCCTATTTTCAGTGGTTTTGATATATAACATACAGTTTCATCATATTAAAGTGGCAATAATTGAGATGATTTTGGTTGGCATGGAAGCTTTAATATTTTTTTTTACTTATTTTTTTTCAATATATTGTTGCTACATAATATGTCCCCCAAGAGGTCATTAAAAGATCTCTGGGGGACAGTGACACACTGATCTGGGTGTGCTAAGACCCTGCAGCTCTGCCCTGCCCCCTAGACACCCAGCCATCACGTGATCTCCGGGTCCACAGACGTGTTACTGGCAGCCAGGAGCCCTTCCTGCTTCTGCTAGAGTACAGGGGCAGGACCTTTAATCCAGCACTATGCTGCACTTTGGTCAGAAACACAACTGATCAGCTGTTTCTGTGCAGAAGGTTAGGGTTTAGGGAGTGGAGTGGTTCAACGGAGTGGAGTGGGACAACAGAAATATTTAGCACAGTTGTTAAAGCAGCCTTAGATGAGTATGATTATTTTTTTAAAGCATTCTCTGTGGTTTTTTACAATTCCTTTAAGGGAGTTTGTTCGGTGTATTAAGTCCTTACTCATGTCCCTAATTTCCCAGATAAATCTGGGTTGTTGCATGTGATGCTCTGTAGTGCCGGAGAGAATATTACTGCCCTCAAAAAATAGAATTACTGGAAAAATATTCTTTTAATAGTTTACAGCATTTGGCACCCAGTTAATAATCTCCCAGGTCAGCAAAGACAATTTCATGTGAAAACCCAAAATATACTGTATAGTAGGCATTTATCTGTCAGATGTGATACATCAGCCGACTGTGGAGACAGCTGGCGTTGTTTCAAATGTGGCTTACTGTGAAGGCAAAATCCTCAATGCACTTCTTTACATTAACCATTGATTGTCCAGGGTATTCTGGTCCTAATGAATAGGCATCATTTACCCTTTTTTGGTGTTGTCAGATAAAAAAAAAACATCCATCGGACCAGCCTTTTCAGGGTCTGAGAGTGGAGTACTGAAGGTGGAGGATTCACTGGCATCGCTAGACCCGGGGCACGTGCCCAGACATTTGACACTGATGCCCTAGTAACCACAAGTGACCCGCACATTCCTCAGGATGCAGAAACCTATGGCACAGCGGGCATTTACTGGCCACTAGTGGTAGCCACTAACAGCTTTCAGAGTTCATAAAGGGGAGTTCCAGATTCTGAAACTCCATTAATGAGCTTGAGATGGAGGCATCTACAAAGAGTGTCTCTATGTATAAAAAAAAACGGCACATCCATGCTGTGCACAGCCCATTGATTTATATGGACATCATTGCTCTGTTACTCTGCAGCAGAATTCAACATATACTGAGAAGTTTCCCTGTAGCTTACAGTAGTTCATTAGGGATCCCAGCAGTGGAGTACACAGGGATCAAACAGTTTTTAAAAATAGGATTATCAAAAGCACTAAAAACTAAACTGAACATGTCTGTTAGTAATTACTTGCATTCCCCATGTAATATCCCTTCTGGAACATCTCTTCTATGATGCGCCATTCCTTTATTATTCCTGCTAGAAGTTATAAATGAATTACGAACATTTACCAATGAAGGCCCAGATGGGTGTTACCAGTTGGGGTGTGTCCCTTCACTCTTCTAGTGCTTCCGTGGGTTTCCGTTCCGTGCTTCCGTTCCACACCAGTCCGCATCTCCGGATTTGCGCATCCATTGAAGTGAATGGGTCCGTATCTGTGATGCGGAATGCCCACGGAACGGCGCACGTGTATTGCAGATCCGCAAATGCGGTCCGCAATGCGGCAACGGGCAGCACACTTTCGTGTGCAGGAGGCCTTATGGTTCCTTTTCATTATTTACTTATTTGATACATCTAAATAGCAATCCAGTTAATATTAAGTGATCAATGTGATACATAATGCATAATGAGGACACACCCACCTCATCTCAATCATAGTTGTCTCTATGGACGCTACTTGTCCACAAAGACTACTGTATATTGCATTTTGTCCACTACCCCTTGGATCTACATTGGTCTATTCAGCACCCATTATATTATTCATCTGATGCTCCCAAGACTGACAAAACTGGCGGACTTTCACTTTTCCAATTCATTTGATTTTCCCACCGCTCCCCAACAGCCATCAGACAGGAGCCCCAACATTGGCGTTTGCCCCAAGGAAAGAAAGGGTGCACCCTCTTAACACTGCCCTGGTCCTAGGAAGCATAGGTGTGAGGATGGCCAATGTGAGCCACTACCACTCCCATCCTTTATTCCGCTCCTCTGGGGCTTGTGGCATTTACAATGTATAGGGTCCCACAGTACCTTGAACACACATTCCATTGTGTAAAAAAACAATAGTCCAGAAGTGGCACAATCTGAGATATTTCCGGGTCATGTTTATCTGATCAACAACATTACATCTTGGGAATGGGATATCTTTTTATTTCTGAACATGTGTAAACATTTTGGAGTAGCACAGGGAGGTTCTGGTTCAGCCTGAAGAGACCCATTGGGTGTATGGAGACTAACATCCAGCCAAATCTTCATGGAAAAAAAGTATTCAATATAAGACAATATCAGAGCTACCCATGTGCGGACATAATCTGCCAAAAAATTGGTATTAAAGTATTAAATCATGTGCATAATTAAAGGGCATCTGTCAGTAGATTTGTACCTATGACACTGGCTGACCTGTTACGTGAATGCTTGGCAGCTGAAGGCATCTGTGTGGGTCCAGTGTTCACATGTGCCTGCATTGCTGAGAAAAATGATGTTTCATTATGCAAATGAGCCTCTAGGAGCAAAAGGGGCGTTGCCGTTACACCTAGAGGCTCTGCTCTCTTTGCAACTGCAGCGTCCTCTCCTCTTTCATTGGCTTGGCCAGGCGTGATGACGTTTTCACTTTCCTCAGCAATGCGGGCCATAGGAACGTGAGACCAACACAGATGCCTTCAGCTGCCAAGCGCACATGTAACAGGTCTCAGGTCAGCCAGATTCATAGGTACAAATCTCTTGACATATGGCCTTTAACAAGTGTAATTTCATATCAAATGTATTTTTTTGGTCATTCAGTGAATTTCACCCAAGAGTCTTTTCATTCAATATAGCCTTCCAATTTCTTAAACTTTGGTCTGTAATATCCTGATTGTCAGTTATGCTGATTATTTTATATATTTTGGACAGCAATCCTGTTGTTGGATTATTTGGCATTCAGTAGGTTCCACAAAGTATGCTTTGCCTTTTTGATCCACATGACGCCACTCGTGAAATAATCATTTCAACTCAACTCCTTAAAAAAACTTCAGGTTTCCCCTTTAAATTACATTTTTTATTGTATCCATATCAATGCTTCTCTCCCATATTATTTGTAAATGCTCAGATTAATGCCTCCTTCACACGTCTGATGAAATCCGTGATATGATGGTCAGTGATGTATGCGTGAAGGTCCATGAAGGACATTTTTTTCCTCTATGTTCGTCATCTGTGTTTCACGGACACTGTACAGCTGAAAATTCATTTTCATAGCATCTCCTCCTAATGGTCGGTGAAACATGGATGGGATCAGTGTATAATGGGCATGATGGATCTGTGAACATGGACAAAATAGAGCATGCTTTCATGTAAAAGACCATGGACCTCCGGACCGTGCTAAAACAAGGATGTGTGAATAAACTCATTAAAATGAATGTTTACATGTACTGTCCGTGGACAACAAGTACAGCCCACGTCTGTGAATCACTGACGTCTGAACGAGGCATAAAGCTCACAATCTAATATCCCTATCTCACACACATACACCCAAGAGTTGCCCTTGGTCAGATCAGAGCTCAGCGCTAAAGGCAGCAAAAAATAAATGTTTCCTAGGTCAATAGATCTTCATATTTGCATACTATTGCATACCTCATTTTACCTGTTCAATATCTTATGGGTCTGCAGCCCAAAATGCCATGGTGTTATAGATTCCAGAATCCTGGCACAGAGTAACTTAACCTTTCACTAAAATTTTAATAATCCTTTATTAGAATGTCCCTAAATGCCCTAAGTTTTAAGGGAATGGTGCACTTTAGGTAGAGGCATGTCTAATAAAAATAGAAAATCCATTAATAAAGTATATTAGAAAAACGTTTATTAGGGCATTAGGGACATCTTATTTAAAGGTTTAGTTACTCTTTAAATCTTACAATGCTATATTCTCTTTTTTTCCTGGAAGCAACAATTAGATAAACTAAGGCCTTATGTATACGGCCATGCAGGGACAGATTGGCCATAAACCTTACAGGGAAA
Source organism: Bufo gargarizans (assembly GCF_014858855.1). Classification (NCBI taxonomy): domain Eukaryota; kingdom Metazoa; phylum Chordata; class Amphibia; order Anura; family Bufonidae; genus Bufo; species Bufo gargarizans. The sequence goes on from NC_058084.1 coordinate 324,549,002, forward strand.
TTTCCTGGTGGGCCGATGCCCATGGGGCCATCTGGGCCCTCCTCACGGCCGGCCAGTGGAGGTTTTTGGGGATGTATTTTGTGCTGCTGGTGGCAGTATTTTGTGATGGACTGTCATATTTGGCTTTGATGGGATGGTATAATGTGCCACAATATGGTATTGCTGGCCCAGCCTTCCATCAATTTGGACCCAACTACAAAATGGGGTCACTTTTAGTATTTTTTCCAGGGCCACTTTAAGTTCCCAGTCCGCCCCTGTGGCCATGGATCCTTGACAAAACAGCTTCAGTGCATTTAGTTTCTTTCTCATTCCTATCAAGAGCTCACTTAAAGACCACTATTCTAAAACATAACCTTTAATTCATTAATAATAAAACCAATTCACCTATAATATACAATAAGGAAAGAAAAAATAAAAATAAATAAAGCAAAATTATATTCTGGTCTCATATGGTTGTAGGTAGTATAGGGTGTGGGGCAGTGTCCCTATTGATGTCCCTATCTCTGCCTCCCTGCCTACCAAACGTAATAGCCGCCCCGATAGGGGCAATCCCATGTCTCGTGCCTCCTAATAACCCTAGGATAGCCCTGACACGGGGACACTGCAGCTGATTTTCATCGGCGGACACCTCAGCAAACTCCTCTACTCCCTGTGGGACCCATAAAGCATCGGACACGGGCCGATCCTCATTAACGATAGGCACGCAAGTACAAAATATCTAACTAGGGTGCATTTTGCACCAGGTCATTCATGGCCATAACACACTGGCATGGTCGGGATTAAGGGTAAATTCTCTTTATCCACAATACACCGGCATGATTTATACTGAACTAACAGGTCCAATATTATCTTGTTTGAATTCATCTGAAACTAGATTTAATTATTGGAGTGTACTCATAGGTGAAATATCATCATAGGCGGAGGAGAGTCTTGGCATAATATATATGTTGGACATACTTTTGGTCATCATAGTATAGAGCACAAACTGAGTTCTGATTAAGTTATCAGCTATCTAGCTGTCCGTTATCATCTTAATAACGGGTGCTGTGCTCCTGGTATCCGGTATTGTTTTGTCTGAGTTACAATCTTTGAGGTGACAGGTATCGTTGGTTTTCTGAGTGTCCCCTGAGGAGCCTGAAATCAACTAGGTGAAACGTGTAGGGACTGTTTAGGACATTCCTTAGTGTTTACTTTTTCATTTTTTGTTCCATTTTCTTCATATCACTATTCTTCCTTTGTTGTACATTATTGGGTGGTTCTTGTCACCCCATATGGAGCACTAAGTCTGTTTGTTATTTTTGGCAACTTATAGCAGTCCAGGTCTATATTTAAGGCCAATATTCCATACTGCTGGAATATATCCCAGTGTCAGGGCTATCCTAGGGTTATTAGGAGGCATGAGACACATTTATCAGCCTCTACTGCAGTTTTCTGGCGTAGAAGAACATTGGAATCTATGCCAGCCAGGGGCTGTTTCAGTTCAGGCAAAACGGACTGCCGGATTCTGCGCCTAATTTATGCCTCGTCATAAATCAGGCACAGCCTCTGGCAGCGCACCTGGTTATCACAGCCCAGAGTACGCTGCCAGGCTATGATAAATCTGTCCCATAGACTTTCTTAGGGCAGTACACTACAGGGCAGATCACAGCCAAACAGAGACAATGGACTGCATGTAAAAGTAGACCTTCAACATATTTGCATCCTGATAACAGCTAGATAATATTGTAATAGTTAAACTCTTACAGGTGTGACTTCTTTTCATAACCTACTTAAACAATTATGATTTTATATTTATTCTTTGAACCATAGATGTGCCGGGATCGATGCCAGATGCGCAATGGGAAGGTGATCTCAGAGCAATTAAGTGGAACGACATGACTAACCACGGAGGCTGCCATGGTAATGTAATTGGTATTATTCTTATTATTACAGCAATAGCTAATGTATTCAGGTAGACAGGACAGCATTACCATTTTTCTGTAAAATATTTTACATGTTGAAATTGCTGTAAAGTTTCATTTGTTAAAGGGGTTATCCAAGACTATAAAATGTCCCCCATATGCCGGGCCCCTCACATTGAATATACTTACCTGGCTCAACGCTCCCTGTGCTGCTCCTGGTCCCCACACCGCTGCAGCTGCTTCTCCCTGTGCGCAGATGAAAACATCCGACGGGGGGGGGGGGGCAGCCAATGGCAGGCGGTGACGGCGACAAGCCTCCCTAGCATCGCGGGTGACGCTAGGGAGGCTTGTCCCCATCACCACCTGCCATTGGCTGCTCCCCCCCGACACTGAAGCAGCAGCTGCGATCTAGCGCAGGGCAAGAGAGCGCATCGGAGCATGAGATAATCCGATGCTAGCCTCAGGGATGCTGCCAGGGTGAAAATAAGGGTATGTCCGGGTTCAGCTCTGAACCCGGACAACCCCTTTAAAGGGAGCCTGTCATTCAGAAGCTACAGAATTGCATTGAGTTTTTTAAGTCTGGTACAAGTATCTGTATGTCTGTATATTGTGCCATTCCTTTATTATTTCTACTAGAAGTTATGAATTAATTGCTAGCAGTCTGCAGTAAGGGTACAGAGGGGAGGTAACCAGTTGAGGGGGGTGTACCTGCACAGTCTGAAAATAGCAGCACTGATTGGATAGAGTCAGACTGTGCAGGTACACCCCCCCAACTTGTTACCTCCCCTCTGTACCCTTACTGAAGGCTAATAGCAATTCATTCATAACTTCTTATAGAAATAATAAAGGAATGGCACAACATACATAAAAATAGATGCTCCAGAATTGTTATTACATGGGGAATGCATGAAGCTATTAAAACAGGCATGTCAGGAGAGGTGAAAGATCCTCTTTAAAGGGGTTATCTGCGATAAAATCTTGGATAAGCCCTTGAATTGTCTAAGAAAAAAAATGATGCTATACTTTTAGTGGGCCTAGGAAGAGCGAGTGGAGAATGGGAGTGGTAGTAGCTGTACAGTGACAGGAGGGTGCTCCCTTTCTTCCCTCAGGGCACACTCTGGTGTTGCTGTTCCTGCATAGTGGTGGTTGGGGTGCCCTTGTGTTAAGTGCTTTTGGCAGGGTGTATAGTAGGAGTGTGGAGGGAGATGGCCGGCGGATGGTGATTATCAGGCCAGTTGATATAAATAAATCTCTCTTTACTAAAGTGTAGAATAGGGGTAGAAGCATATGCAACAGTATCAGCATAGTTCCAAGCAAATCACAGTGCAGTTCATCCCCAACAGCAATGTATGGATAGCAGCAATGATGGGAATTGTGGTACTCCTCCTCTCTGTCTTTCTAAAATTTCTCTGCAGAACCATAGGCATGCAATTGAGGTTTTGGGTAGATGTTCTGTAATTGCTAGGCTGAGGTGTACAGATAGTCTCAAAGTGTGGGAGGGGGCGTTAGCAATATTCCTTCTCACAGTAGCAAAGTCTCTTTTCTCCAATAAGCGAACACAATTCTTTGCTGACTAACTCCAATGCATGGCCTTGTCGATTCTGGACCTTCTAGTTTCTTTTCTCTCTGGGGCACTTTTGTAGTAGAGTAGCTTCCTTGGGTAGCTAATGGTTCTCAGGCCTAGCTCTGAGGAGCTTGCACAAAATAGGTCTTCCATGTCTTCTTCAGCTAAGCACAGATTCTCAACTGACTGACAAACCAGGGGGCGCACCCAGGTCCAACTCCTGGCAACCTAAAGGTTTTGAGTCATAGTGTTAACCCTGACTTATCCATAATATGCTGTTAAGTATATAAATTCAATTAATCCAAACATTTCACTTAAAAATGTAACATAACAAATCTTTTGCAGTGACCCTGTTCTGAGGTACTGCATACTTATGTCCTTCTCCAGCACCTCTCTCTGCATTGTGGGTCCTCCTGCAGCTGCTCGTTTACAGGCTGCAGCTATATGTCTTGTGACTTCTGCAGACAATCACTGTCCTCAGCAGTATAGGTCAGCTTATAGATTAAGCTGACAATGGACAATAAAATTTCCTTACTGGTTCTATTAATTACACCAATTAGAGATACCTACAGTCAGGTCCATAAATAGTGGGACATCGACACAATTCTAACAATGGATTTGAAATGAAACAAACAAGATGTGCTTTAACTGCAGACTGTCAGCTTTAATTTGAGGGTATTTACATCCAAATCAGGTGACCGGTGTAGGAATTACAACAGTTTGCATACAGTACAGACCAAAAATTTGGACACACCTTCTCATTCAAAGAGTTTTCTTTATTTTCATGACTATGAAAATTGTAGATTCACAATGAAGGCATCAAAACTATGCATTAACACATGTGGAATTATATACATAACAAAAAAGTGTGAAACAACTGAAAATATGTCATATTCTAGGTTCTTCAAAGTAGCCACCTTTTGCTTTGATTACTGCTTTGCACACTCTTGGCATTCTCTTGATCAGCTTCAAGAGGTAGTCACCTGAAATGGTTTTCACTTCACAGGTGTGCCCTGTCAGGTTTAATAAGTGGGATTTCTTGCCTTATAAATGGGATTGGGACCATCAGTTGCGTTGTGGAGAAGTCAGGTGGATACACAGCTGATAGTCCTACTGAATAGACTGTTAGATTTTGTATTATGGCAAGAAAAAAGCAGCTAAGTAAGGCTACTTTCACACTAGCGTTCGATCGGATCCGTTCTGAACGGATCCGATCATATTAATGCAGACGGTGGCTCCGTTCAGAACGGATCCGTCTTCATTATATTGGCAAAAAAAAGCTAAGTGTGAAATTAGCCTGAGCGGATCCGTCCAGACTTTTACATTGAAAGTCAATGGGGGACGGATCCGTTTGAAGATTGAGCCATATTGTGGCACCTTCAAACGGATCCGTCCCCATTGACTTACATTGTAAGTCTGGACGGATCCGCACGGCCAGGCGGACACCCGAACGCTGCAAGCAGCGTTCAGGTGTCCGCCTGCTGAGCGGAGCGGAGGCTGAACGCCGCCAGACTGATGCAGTCTGAGCGGATCCGCATCCATTCAGACTGCATCAGGGCTGGACGGAAGCGTTCGGGTCCGCTCGTGAGCCCCTTCAAACGGAGCTCACGAGCGGACAGCCGAACGCTAGTGTGAAACTAGCCTAAAGAAAAATGAGTGGCCATCATTACTTTAAGAAATGAAGGTCAGTCAGTCTGAAAAATTGTGAAAACTTTGAAAGTGTCCCCAAGTGTAGTCACAAAAACCATCAAGCGCTACAAAGAAACTGGCTCACATGCGGACCGCCCCAGGAAAGGAAGACCAAGAGTCACCTCTGCTGCAGAGGATAAGTTCATCTGAGTCACCAGCCTCAGAAATCGCAGGTTAACAGCAGCTCAGATTAGAGACCAGGTCAATGCCACACAGAGTTCTAGCAGCAGACACATCTCTAGAACAACTGTTAAGAGGAGACTGTATGAATCAGGCCTTCATGGTAGAATATCTGCTAGGAAACCACTGCTAAGGACAGGCAACAAGCAGAAGAGACTTGTTTGGGCTAAAGAACACAAGGAATGGACATTAGACCAGTGGAAATCTGTGCTTTGGTCTGATGAGTCCAAATTTGAGATCTTTGGTTCCAACCACCGTGTCTTTGTGCGACGCAGAAAAGGTGAACGGATGGACTCTACATGCCTGGTTCCGACTGTGAAGCATGGAGGAGGAGGTGTGATGGTGTGGGGGTACTTTGCTGGTGACACTGTTGGGGATTTATTCAAAATTGAAGGCATACTGAACCAGCATGGCTACCACAGCATCTTGCAGCGGCATGCTATTCCATCCGGTTTGCGTTTAGTTGGACCATCATTTAATTTTCAACAGGACAATGACCCCAAACACACCTCCAGGCTGTTTAAGGGTTATTTGACCATGAAGGAGAGTGATGGGGTGCTGCGCCAGATGACCTGGCCTCCACAGTCACCGGACCTGAACCCAATCAAGATGGTTTGGGGTGAGCTGGACCGCAGAGTGAAGGCAAAAGAGCCAACAAGTGCTAAGCATCTCTGGGAACTCCTTCAAGACTGTTGCAAGACCATTTCAGGTGACTACCTCTTGAAGCTGATCAAGAGAATTCCAAGAGTGTGCAAAGCAGTAATCAAAGCAAAAGGTGGCTACTTTGAAGAACCTAGAATATGACATATTTTCAGTTGTTTCACACTTTTTTGTTATGTATATAATTCCATATGTGTTAATTCATAGTTTTGATGCCTTCAGTGTGAATCTACAATTTTCATAGTCATGGAAATAAAGAAAACTCTTTGAATGAGAAGGTGTGTCCAAACTTTTTGTCTGTACTGTATGTGCCTCCCACTTGTTAAGGAACCAAAAGTAATGGGACAATTGGCTTCTCAGCTGTTCCATGGCCAGGTGTGAAATGAATGGGTCTGCATCCGTGATGCAGAAGGGCCATGGAACGGGACCCGTGTATTGTGGATCTGCAAATGCAGTCCTCAATACGGGCACGGGCTTCACACGGTCGTGTGAACGAGCCCTTACAGAGACCCTATCCCTGAGGTACCTGTACAGTGAAAACCCCCAATAAGTGACCTCTTTTTGGAATGTACTCCGCCAACGTATTTATTAAAGAGTGACGTGAGCTGAAATGATTGAGCAGGTGATGGTTCAAAATGAAAATTGGAAGTTTTTTACATATATGGCACTTCAGGCCCAATAAGCTGTGCCCAGCTTGTGCCATCTAAGACATACCACACCCCTTAAATTGCTAGGTGGGTTCTACTAGGTGTAGAAATGCCATAAGGTCTCTTTCACACGAGCGGGTTTTCCGTCCAGATGCGATGCGTGTTACGAACGGATAGCATCCAGACTGAATTCTGACCCATGCATTTCAATGTGCACACTGATCATCTCTGTGTTCAGGAAAAATCTCAGCTTGTTCTATATTGCGTGTTTTTCACGCAGCCCTGGCCCCATAGAAATAAATGGGGCTTGCGTTTAAAAAAAAAACGGCATCCAGATGCAATCCAGACGCAATATGTTTTTCATTGATGGTTGCTAGGAGATGTGGAGTGTTTTTCTTCAGTTTTTCTTCAAGTGCATGAAATATTTATCAAAAACTGATTGCACCCACGTGGAAAAAATTGAAACATGGATCGCAACCGCAGACAAACATGATTCAACTTGTGTGCAAAACCATCTGGTTTTATCCCGAACAGACTCCGATTCCGTATAGTTTGTGTGAAATAAGCCTAAATGTGGACGTAAACTACTGTTTGGATACACTGCAGGGTTCAGAAGGGAAAGACCACCTTTTAGCTTTTGCAACACACATTTTAATGGATTGGTTTAATGGCGCCATGTTGCTTTCCAACAGCCTCTGGGTACCAGTGCAACTATTTTCTGACAACAAATCGTTTTTATTTTTCTCTTGACGGAGCTCTGTGAGGGCTTATTTTTTGCAGGATCAGTTGCCATTATTATTGGTACTAATTTTGGTGCAAAGGATTTTTTGATCATTTTTTTAATTCGGTTTTTGGGATGCAGGGTAAAGAAAAGGCAGTGCACTGTGTGGGACACGTAACTTTATTCTGCTGGTCAGTACAAATACAGGGATACCAATTTTAGATACTTTTTATTTAACGTTTTGCTACTTTTACACAATTAAAGCATTTTTTTTTTTTTTTAAAGAATCACGTTTTTGAGGCACCATTTTCTGAGAGCTATATTTGTATTATTTTTCTGGTGATGGTCTTGTGTGGGAGTTAGTTTTTTGCAGGATGAGTTGATATTTTCATTGGTATTAATTTGGGGTACATAGGGTTTTTTGATCACTTGATAATAATCAGTTGAACAAAAAATGGATGTTCTGGAATGGTTTTTTATTTTTTTACGACATTCACCTGACGGGGTAGATATGTGATATTTTCAGAGAACAGGTAGTTATGGACACTGCACTACCAAATCTGTCTTTTTATTCAGTTTTACACAATAAAAGCATTGTTGAAAAAAGATTATATTTTTGTATCACCATTTTCTAAAAGAAATAGGGGCACATTTATTAGGACCAGCCTTTTAGATGCCGGTCTTAATAAGGCCCTGTGGATCCGCCGCAGTTAGGAAGAGGCACCGGCCTCTCCATAACTTCGGCGCATCCAGTTCTAAATGTAATACAGCTTCCTTGCTGTCTTACATTTAGACATTTTTTTATGCCTAAGGCCCCTTTCACACGGGCGAGTTTTCCGCTCAGGTGGAACGCATTGCACCCGCACTGAATTCGGACCCATTCATTTCTATGGGGCTGTGCCCATGAGCGAGATTTTCACGCATCACTTGTGCATTGCATGAAAAACGCATCAAGCTCTATATTGTGCGTTTTTCACGCAAAGCAGGCCCCATAGAAGTGAATGGGGCTGCGTGAAAATCGCAAGCATCCGGAAGCAAGTGCAGACGCGGTGCGATTTTCACTCATGGTTTCTAGGTGACGATCGGGATGGAGACCCGATCATTATTATTTTCCCTTATAACATGGTTATAAGGGAAAATAATAGCATTCTTAATACAGAATGCTAAGTAAATTAGGGATAGAGGGGTTAAAAAAATTAAATTAAAATTAAACTCACCTCATCCACTTGTTCGCGCAGCCCGGCTTGTCTTCTTTCTTCTTCTTTGATGACCTGGGAGGAAAAGGACCTTTGGTGAGGTCACTGTGATTTTCCCGCGACGCACCCGCATCCTATCCGGCCCTCACACGCAACGCCAGTGTGAAAGAGGCCCAAAACAGGTGGAGAAAATGGTAAATAAGATAGGACTGCCGGCCAGTCCCCTTCCCCACCCACGCCACGCACACTTTTTAAGACCTGTTGGGGGCAGGGAAAAGATTGAGGCGCAAAGGAAACTTTTCATGTATTTCTTAACCACATTTTTCAAAGACAAAGGTTACTTAAAAAAGCATAAATTAGTGATGCAAAGGTAGATCTACCCAGAGCAGATGTAAATAGAAATCCAGTGAGACAAATCCAAATACACCAGATTTATTATTAATTTATTAACTATTCTTCCCATTTTAATAAATCAGGTGCAGTTCATTCCAACTGCCCTCTCCCATTTCATTAGTACAGAACACATTATTAATATCATTATTAATAAATATGGACCACAATTATTAACTTTCATCCATTTTCAGGTTGACTGATACGTTATTTGGCCATGCTGGGAGTTGTAGTTTAACAACAGCTGGAGCTCAGAGCATTAACCTATCATGCTACTGCAATAAAATGAAATCTGACAAACTCAGCTCTGCTGCATCCTGACACTTTTTTCTGCTTTTTAATAGAATAGCTGTTTGAAAGGCAGTAGTTCTTGAGTTGCTTCCTGTACATGTATGTACAGGACACGTATTACACTGGTGCTTACGTACAATGGAAGAAACATTTGTCATTGTGAATATCTTCTTTCATCCTATGAATATTAATGGGAAAATGACTGTACATTTCATCATCTGAGATTCCTCTGTTGTATCTCCATAGCAGTGTAGACATCAGGGGAATAATCCGATATGTCTTCAGGAGACCTTGCGTATGTGTTTATGGTGAGCCGGCATCAGGGGGATAACTGCTGTGCATTATTTTGTGTAACCTGTGTCCTAGTGCAAACCAAACAATATTCTATATAGCCACCGCCAGGAATTATAATAGGGCACCTGCTCCTAAAATAATCACATCTATTGTGACATTATTAAAGCGATTTTCTTACCAGGAACATTGAAGAGGAAGTAGATACAGTTGAATACCATAGTGAGGCAGGAAGCCATCTGCTCCCTGCTCCACCATTCCCCAGCCTTTGCTCTCCAGCATGCTGGATGCGGTGACATCATTGCACCTGCTGTATTGCATTGGAGAGCACAGGCCAGGGGATGATCTGCTTCACTTATTGGGGGAACAGGGCTAGGTCAGTATTACTTTTTTATTCTATTCAAACTACAATGGCTTCACTATTTGATGGGGCATAAAGGGGGAAACACTATTGGAAGAGGCGCACTAGGAGGACAACTGTAATGTAACAGGGCAGCACTATTGAAAGGCGGACACTAAAGGGGCAGCACTATTGTGAAGGGATAGTAAGGGGGCAGCACTCTTGTGAGGGGGCATTAGGGGGGCAGCATTATTGTGACGGGACCACTAAGGGGGCAGCCCTGTTGTAAGGTGGACACCAAAGGGGCTGCTATGTGTTCTGCTGATACTGTCCAGCCTTCAGCTTTTCAGAAGCTAGGAGGTGCGTATCTTGGCATATTGCCATCAGTGTATATACAGGGAAAAATTTCTTCAAAATTCTATTGGGCTTTTCCTCAGTTATATTGTTTCTGGGGAGCTTGGCAACAATAAATATGACTGCCATTTGACCATCCAGGTTCTTTAGCTTCCAGCATGGCAGATCTGTCAGCCCTGATATGACAATGTGATTCTGTATATCAAGGTATACACTTTTCTGCATATGAGCATGTTTGAGATCGGTATTGAACAGATCCGATACGTTGCCTAGAATATTCTGTGGACCACTGTTGAAGTTTTGTGTGACTTGTAGATGTCAATTAAAACAAAAAGTGTAACTCATACCATGTTCTGGGTAATAGAAGCATTTCCTAATGCTGCGGCACACTGAGCCATACGGACTGAAATGGGTGGGTTGTACTGCAGACACAATTTTAAAAGGAGTCTATAAAAAACAGATTCATTTTCCATTCTTGCTATAATTATAATTTTTATATATATATATATATATATATATATATATAAAAACAACCGTTAGATTAGCGATTCTTAGTCAAGGTTCCTAGGAACATGGTGGTTCCCCAGAACACCAAGCTTCTTCAAAGCAGAAGTGAGATCTGGGGTTTCCTTAGAGTCCTACCTTGGAGCCGACAACCCCTGGGGTCCTAACTGTGCTACTGAACCTTAAAAAGTCCTACTTACCTGTCCATGGTCCCTCTGCTACTCCATTGCCTGCTGTTTCAAGTCCCCGCAGGGCCAGGAGGCGGTTTGGTCCCTTGACCACTGTGGCTAATCACAGCCCTCAGCCTCATGTTGGCTTAAACGGTACCTCTCAGCAATGACATAGTGTTCAAGCTGCTGTGACCGCTGAGGCCTGTGGCTGGCTGCAGCAGTCACAGGAGTAAGCTACTTCCTTGGCCAGCAGGGACTGGAAGCAGCAGGGAACAGAGCAGCAATGCCACTGTGGACAGGTGAGTGAAGTTTTTTATGTTTAGTTTTATAGGTTAGGACCCCAGAGGTTGTCTGTTCCAAGGCTGAACAACCAATTTAACCCCTTCCTGACCTGCAGTGTACATGTATGGTTTTGGCTAGGACTTAAAAAATGGCGCCTGCTTTCAAACGGAGCGGAGGCCATAGCATAGCACCTGAGGGAGCAAAAACTTGAAAATGTACACTTCCTGGTGCTCTCTGCCACCCCCCGGCAGAAACATATTGTATTTCTCATACACTCCGATGCATTGCTTGTCTGATGAGTCTAATGATTGCTTATTATAGTTCCCTATGGGCATTATAAAAAAGTATTTAAAAAAAATTCACCCCCATTTCCCCAAAATTTAAATATAAATATGTAAAGAATAAGAAATATACACATCATGGGCATCGCTGTGTGTAAAATTGCTTGTGCTATTAAAATGTAAAAAATATTTAACCCATATAACAAACGGTGAAACGGAAAAAAAAGTCCAAATAGCCAATTCGACGTTTTTTGGTCACTTCACCTCCCACAAAATGTTTTTAATAAAAAGTAATCAAAAAGCCAAAACACCCCTAAATGGTATCAATGGGAAGTACAGATTGCTCTGCAAAAAAATTAGCCCTTACAAAGCTCCGTACACAGAACCACAAAAAAGTTATAGAGGTCAGAATATTAGGTGAAAAGAAAAAAAAAATTCTTTAAAAAGTCTTTATTTTTTTTTCAAATATTAAAACACATGAAACACTATACATATGTAGTATCACCGTAATCGTACTGACCTGGAAAATGAAAGTAACTGGACATTTTACCATATAGGGAACGCCGTAAAAGCGTTTTGTTTTTCCAAATTCCCCCCATTTGGAATTTTTCTTCCAGCTACCCGCTACATCGCATGCAGTTTTAAATGGTGGAATTTGAAAGAGCAACCTGTCCCGCAAAAAAACCAAGCCCTCATGACTATGTGAAGTTATGGCAGGGGATGAAAAAGAAAAAAAAACTCTGGGGCTGAAAGGGTTAAATATATTGAAAAAATTGTAATCTTTGAGCAATCCATGAAAAAAATATTATATTTACCTACCTCTTTAACTGTCTTTCCCAGGACATTTTATACGAGATATCTGCATCTATGGAACTGGGGACCTGCAATGGTTAATGAATTCCAACAGCATTTTTGCCAACAAGTTTGAACTGAAATCTTACCCACCGACATTGGAATGCCTAGAACTGAAGATCAGAGAGCGGGCTCTAAATCAGAGTGAGGTCACCAGGCTGCCTGACTGGTACTTGTAAGCAGAACACTGTGCCTCCAAAAAACAGCAGGAAGAATTGATAGATGTGCTCTACCATGGAAAAGCAGCGAAAAGTAAACTTTTTCCTAACAACTGTCCTTAAAAGGCAATTTGAGCCCAAGAAGCAGATATCATGAAGCAACGTCTTCTTCTCCAGAAATGAGTAATTAGCCAAAGCGCATATATCATTTTTTTTTCCAGTAAAAAGTTATTAGTATGCGTTGCTGCTATTCCCTGGAAACGAATGACATCATAGTCACATACTGATGGTGTTGCACGGTAGACAAAGGACAAAATGAAGCCAACATAGGGTTAATAAAATCTCCAACTTCAGAGTACAACAAAAGCTGTGAACCACTAATCCATCTCTTCCATCAAAAAGGAAGATCTCCGACAACACTGCTGGTTGGTTGTTGTCAGCAACATGTTTTAAAAAAAAAAATTTAATAAAAATAAAAGGTTCTTTAGGACTAGAAAAATATGGCGGCCTTATTCCAAAATGGCACCACCCCTGTCCATGGGTTGCGTCTAGTACTGTAGCTTAGCTCCATTAAAGTAAATGAGGCTGATCTGAAATACCGCATACAACCTGGGGGGAGGTGTGGTGCTATTTTTTGACTAAAGTAGCCATGTTTTTGTAGTCCCAGAAAACCTCTTTGAGTTATTGTGTGACCCAAACTACTGTCACCATTGTAAACTGTCTGTATCTTCATGTTACAATGGTCAAGGAAGGTCTATTGTGGGGTGAAGTGATTGGAGAAGAAGTAGTACTCCTTTACAGACCTCTTTATACTGTGGTCAAGTCACAAAGAGGGACCCTGACAATAATTCTGCATGCTGTATCTTTGGTCCTGGCGTCTATGATTAAATATTACATTTATCTATTCCTCATACAATGCAATCATTTAAAGGGGTTATCCAGGTTCAGAGCTAAACCCAGACATACCCCCTTCTTCACCCAGGTAGCCCCTCTGACTTGAGCATTTCATGCTCCTATGCTCTCCCTTGCCCTGTGCTGTATCACGCAGGGCGAGGGCTCTTTTATTTATATTTTTACGCTGCTAGGCGGAGGCTTCAACCTAGCAATGTTCCCAGTGACATCATCGGCTGTGATGGGTGGGCATTAGCGCTGTTTTACAGGCTAGGGCAGCTCTAAAGCCCACACATTAGTACCATCCCCGGGCTCACTGCTAGGCTAAAGCCTCCGCCTAGCATTCCCATACAAAGACCCGGTACGTCACCGGATCTGCTGGAAAAGCCCTTGTCCTGCGCGATTCAGTTCAGGGCAGGGCATGAAATGCTCCACTCAAAGGGGCCTAGGTGAAGAAGAGGTTATGCCCGGGTTCAGCTCTGAAAATGCTCCTGTGTTGAAATATTGCTGTTGCATACTTGTTATGGTGCCCCCTGCTGGTCTTTTCTTTCTCTCTCAATCAGAACATCAAAGCTTTGTTAATGCATTTGAAGCCAGGCACCTGTGTGTCCATCACACGACCACTTTTAGCCACTGGAGTTAAACTATTTAAAGAGGACCTGTCCCCACTCCTGACATGTCTGTTTTAGTAACTACTGTACTTGCATTCCCCACTAAACAGCCATGTCAGGAGAGGTGACAGGTCATCAGTAGAGATTTCTAAAGAACCATGAGGGACTGGTAGAGAACATATACTGGTAAAATGTACAGCTTTTAATTAAAATTAGTTTAATAAACAATACCAGTTATTTTGCTGAAACTAGAATACCCTTTTAAATTTCTCCCAGTCAGACAAAAATGAGAAGATTGCAAAAGCAAAAATGTAGAGTTAGTCGAAAAACATGTAAAACATGTTGAACTAGAGCAAGAGACGTTGTCAAATTGTGTCACTTAAAGCCAATGTTATGTAAATCAGCAGGACAACATCTATGTAGGCAACACCTATCTGTTTATTATGGTACATACTGTACATATAGTGAACAGATTCTATAGATACCTATGAATTCATTTCATCTTTTGCAAAAGTACAAAGGGGGAGATTTATCTCCCTTGCTCCTGAAAAGTGGCATTAAAAAGTCGCAAACTCTGAATTTTTTTAACTGCAACTTTTTAAAAAATGTTTTGCATCTCTCCGTTTTTTTGCCACTCGTGCCACAAATGGAGCAGCCGCGACTAATTTATCTTCATTAAGGCCAATTTTCTGGCACAAATGAAGTCAGACATGTACAGCAGCTCTGAGCTGTCGTAGATTTCTGTCTAGACGCATGTGCCTAATTTAGGACGTGGCCTGAGCGTCGTCATAAATTAGGCGTACTCCACCGGCAGTGCAGGGGATATCAAGACAGGCACAGAAAGCACCAGTGTTGTGAACCTCCCCCAGAGTACTGTATGTACTTATGTCGATGCTTTTAGATCTTTCCTAGGGCTCATGCACATAAAACGTATATTTTCGGTTGGTATCTAATACGCATTTTTTGCGGGTCGGATGCAGACCCATTCACTTCAATGGGGCCGCAAAAGATGGGGACAGCACATCATGAGCTGTCCATATCCGTATATCCGTTCCATGGCACTAGCAAAAAAAAATAGAACATGTCCTATACTTTTCCATATTACGGATAAGGACAGGGCTGTATTATAGATGGCAGGACATTCTGTTCTGCAAAATGCGCACCGTAAAAACAGCTACGTCAGTGTGCATGAGCCCTTAAAGCGTATCTATCACCAGACAGAGCTCTTTATTACAGAACTCCTTTAGGCCAGGTTCACACACGCTGGTTGTTGGATGTGACTGAAATTCCACCCACTCGCAGCCACCAATAGGCGCACAATTTTGCAGGGAAAGCCACGGTCTTACTTTCAGAATCATGGGTGGGCAGTGTTTCCTCCGCATGAAGCAACTTCCTGGTGTAAACCCAGTCTTAAAGGGAATGTGTTATCAGAAAATGACCTATTGTTTAAATCAAGTTTTTATGTTAAACATGTATTTTTAGAATTTTTGAGATAATTTTAGGTATTTTTTTAAAATATTGATAGCAACATAAAAATTATGCAGTTTTTGCACTGGCCACGAGGACTAAAATATGTCAAGATTTTCTGTTTTTTGACAGCAGCCCCATGGGCTATAGACACAGTAGACTGGAGGCAGGGTCGGACTGGCCCACCAGAGCACCAGAGGGTCCTCCGCTGGGCCCAACTCTGATAATAATGGACCCTAAAAAAGGCCCTTAAGGTCCTGTATACACAGAGTGTGTGCCCTCAGAATCATTACCTCTGGGGGTTCAATGGACTTCAGTCCGACGCTGACTGGAGGTTAACTCATTAACTTCCATGGGAGATTTTTCTAGGCATGTTGTGTGACCTGTGCAGAGATCAGGAGGGAGTAGATAAGCTGTGATATCACTTTTTGCGAATTGTGGATCCTGTTATCTATACAAAAGTGATAGCTGTCTATAATTCTGCTTGTAATAATAATCCAATAGCTTCTGAAAAGTTACCTGAACAAAACAGAAGGTCTAAACTCTATTATTAGGCCATTCTAAAAAATGTTGAACATAAAAATTAGATTTAAACAATAGGTCATTTTTTGATGGCACATTCCCTTTAACATATAGCATTCTAGTACAATGAAGATAATAGGTGTACCTGCACTAAGTTAGGCGCCCCACAATTTCCAAATGAGTCTGGGCAGCCAGAAGAGCCCTCTTGGCCAGTAACAAATGACAAGAGGACTCCCTTGCCTGCATTAACCTACAGACAGAGTACTTTTTGCAATCTTATCGACATCCTAAAATTGCAATTACCTGTAATAATTGTTTCAATATAAGTTAATCTGAAATGTTAAGACATTGGCCCTGATATAGGCCCCATGCAGATGATAGTATCCTTATTTCGATCTGCAAATCACAGATCTGCAAATATGGTTATATTTCATGTGCATTCCATATTTTTCTCACTCCCATCCATAGAAATAGCTATTCTCATCCACAATGCAGTCCAGAATAGGATCTGCAGTATAATTTCTGTAACAGCCAAACGGATCCGCAAAAAATACTTATAAATGCGTGGCCCTATAGAAATGAATCCACAAAATATCTGGATAGCACATGCATGAAAAATATGGTCGTGTGCATGAGGTCTTCGGATGAGTTAGACATGGTAGACAAGTAGCACGTTCGGGAACTCCAGTCTTGATCACCCTGCGCTGGAGTGGGATGCTCCTAATGCATTAAAAGGCATTCATTCCTCTTAATAAATTATTCACATCTTTGAAACTTCGGGCGCCAGAAACTCAAATCTACGAAAGTGAGGTTTGAGCTATAACTTACACCATATCAAAATGGGTTATTACCTTATATGTAACCTTTGCATTTAGTGGTATGAGAGTGTTGCTCTATTCTTTTTTTCTTTATCGTGTTGTGCAGGAAGTTTTTAGCCTTTTTTGTGTTTTTATTTGTCTTTGGTCCCTACTTCTGCATCAAAAGTTCAGAAGCATCACAGCACAGGTATAAATAGTAGATATGAAGAAAGACTTCAAAGAGCACTGTAAAAGACACTGATTGTTAAAGGGGTTGTCTGGGTTCAGAGCTTTTTTTTACCGCAGCAGCCCCCCTGACTTGAGCATCGGAGCAGTTCATGCTCCGATGCTCTCCTTTGCCCTGGGCTAAATCGCGCAGGTCAAAGGAATTTTTTGGAGATCCGTGACGTACCGGGCTCTCCATGGGGCTGCCAGGAAGCCCGGTGACATCACCGGCACTGACGGGCGGGATTTAGCGCTGCCCTAGCCAGTAAAACGGCTAGGGCAGCGCTAAAGGCTAGGGCAGCGCTAAAGCCCGCCCATC
Organism: Bufo gargarizans; assembly: GCF_014858855.1. Classification (NCBI taxonomy): domain Eukaryota; kingdom Metazoa; phylum Chordata; class Amphibia; order Anura; family Bufonidae; genus Bufo; species Bufo gargarizans. The sequence goes on from NC_058084.1 coordinate 324,566,305, forward strand.
AGAGCCGGTGACATCACCGAACACACTGCCGGGCGGAAGTTTCCACCCGGCAATGTGTTATTGAAAACAAAATAGACCTTGCCCTGCACGATTTAGCGCAGGGCAAGGGAGCGCATCGGAGCATGAGATGCTCCTATGCTAGCCTCAGCGGGGCTGCCTGGGTAAAAATAAGGGTATGTCTGGGTTCAGCTCTGAACCTGGACAACCCCTTTAATAAATCTCTCAGGTCATGGCGGAAACTAGAGCAGAAGTAACTGTGCAAGCAAGACCTATAAAACATGACATCAGCATAGCTATTATATTTAGTGCTGACGTACTCCACTAATGGCTAGACCTCGTGATATTATTGGGAAATATCAATGTAACTGCCCTTTCAATCAGTAACAATAGACTACTATGCAACAGACATTAAAATGGCATCTTTGCTAGGAATCATTTTCAAATGCACAGAATAGTCCATGATAATGGCAGCACCATCATGTCCCACACTGTAGACATTCATCACCTTATCAGCACAGCTACCTCTGCAGTTATTTCTAGAATTCCATATGAAACTGTATATTATCAGAATCCAATGTGATTAATAAATATTGAGTGGTTCTTCTCAGTCCAAGGCTACGTTCACAGAACCGTATCCATTTTGCAGTCTGCAAATCCAAATTTCCGCCCGCCCCATTGTCAAACAAATAGGACATGTTCTATAATTTGGGGCACATCTGTGTGCTGTCCACACTTTTTTGCAGCCCCTTAGAAATGAATGGGTCCGTGTCCGATCTACATACGATCATGTGAATGAAGTCTAAATGTATTTTTGTAAAATACCACATCCTGAGAGGGGGAAATGGTGTGGCATGACCCTTGGCAAGCTGTTTGCCTCTTCATTGCTACCTGCCCATCTCTATCTTTTAGGGCTCATGCACACGACCGTCTTTTGCGGTCCACACGGAGCCGCAAAAAATACAGATGACATCCGTGTGCATTCGGTTCTTTGCGGAATGGAACAGCTGGCACCTAATAGAGCAGTCCTATCCTTTTCCGTAATGCGGACAATAATAAGACATGTTCTATTTCCGTTTTTTTTGCGGACCCATTGAAATGAATGGTTCCGCATACTATCCGCAAAAAAAACAGAATGGACACGGAAAGAAAATACATTCATGCGCATGAGCGAACGGAAGGTGCTCCGTATGAATTCTGTTTCTGTATTTCCGTTCCGTTAAAAGATAGAACACGTCCTATTATTGCCTGCAAATCACGTTCCGTGGCTCCATTCAAGTCAATGGTTCCGCAAAAAAAACTGAATGCATACGGAATGCATCCGTATGTCTTCCGTATCCGTTCCATTTTTGCGGAACCATCTATTGAAAATTGTATGCCCAGCTCAATTTTTTTATGTACTTACCGTTTAAATATTATTGTATGCTTCCGTTTCCAATCCGTAAAAAAACTATCACAAACGGAACTGCAAAACGGAACGGAAGCGGAAACGCTACTGAAACAAAAAAACTGACCGCTCCTGATAGGCAGCCCCAGACCCTGTATAGAGACAATGCCTGCTACCACTCCATGAGGGAACTCTGGGCTGTCTTGAAACAATGCAGATTATGTAAATTATAATCCAGCCAATGTTTCCAGATGAACCTGAAATATAATGATCAGTATTTGTAACGTCATCAGGCAGGTTTTTATTTTCTTAGACCCTACCAAGATTCTCCAAAAAAATGAGTTATCCCTTTATTAGGGTCCCTACACCTATGGATATACTCAACATAAAAAAAACACCATACAGTATGTCTTTTTCCCAGAGCGTATGTGGCTTTTATGATAATTTAATGCGTGCAAAGTGTGGATGCCATTTTTTTGTTCAGGCATTTTTTCTACTAATAGAAGTCTAAAAAAAATGCCAGAAGCTTCAACATGCTGCATATAACAAATAACGGGGGGAAAAAAAAGATTACAAAAAATAAACACTAGGCAAACACTTGTCTTCTCCGTATTTTATATTTCCCATAAATTTTCAGGTAACATCTGGAGCTGGCGTTTGTACCGCAAAATGAAAAGATCTACACAAATACATGAGCAAAAAATCCACAAAAATTTAATTGCTGAAAAATGACACAAAATGTGTATTTTCAGACGTACTGTGTTTTTGTGCTGGGCAATCGTGCTTTGTCTTAAAAATAAAAAAAATGAAAAGAAGTAGAAGCAGGGGACACCAATGTTTTAAAGGACATATATGAATGAGCATTTATCCTTTATTTTAAATATGCGGATGTTTGGGAAGCCATATAAACGAGTACTATGCTCTAGAAATGTATCTCTTGTCAGTTTCACTATTGCACTGAGTAACCTAAAATTGTAATTGGTAAAAACAATTTGTATAGTATGAGTTTGTACACTCATTTTGTGACTGTGACAATAATTGCTATTTTTATATGTATATATAGTAAATGAATGCACTGTACAATGATATAACTTATAGCTGTAAAGGAAACAGTTTACTATGGTGTTATGAAGGAAAGCAACATATACGGTATATAGAAAATGCATATACTACTCTATACTTATTTATATATATTTCTCTGCATTGCAAACATAATAAGTAATATTAATGAATGAATTAAATGAATAAATAATATGAAAACATAGCTGTGATTATAGTAAAATTAAGAGATATAGGCCTATTTTTATATATATATATATATATATATATATATATTATTTATTTACGGTATTTATTAAGCCATGAGCCAAGACACAGAATTTCTAAGTCTGTTGTATGGTAGTCTGGCACATAGTCTGTTGACAATTAAAGTGGTTCTCTCATCACATGAGATCCCCGAAAATAATTCGATTTTTTTATCCGGTGAAAGTTATTGTTGTATGAGAAATATAGTATTATATGAAGACTCCATGCAGGGGTCTGAGTTGCTGCTAGTGGTTCTCCGTTGTGGCTCCTATAGAAGATCCTTCTTCCTGTCCATATGCCCTGTTAGGATTATGATGGAGTCCTGATGGGATACCCCTTTGAAAGTTCAAGACCCCCAACAAAATATGCATTTGGTTCAACAGATCATGCCATGTTAATATGTGTTATCTGGCTGACTTGTCATCGCAAATGTATATTGCTGAATAAGCACGTTATCTTCCAATGAAGTTGGATGTAGAACAGACCCGCCAGATCAAATATGGATGATCTAACCCCTTCCCAAAGTAGACAACCAAGAATGCTGCTATTTCTTGTATTTTTCAGAAATGTAATGCATGGCCTTATACTGTCATAGCTTGGTTGAGGTTATCATAACACATATAAATTCTGCACTTGGGTAGCTTTATGTGCACATGGTCAGTCCTGAGTGATAGTGAGATGTGTATGATACTGACAGCACTGTATATAATGCCACCATTACCATGTAGCTATGCAATAGTATCTACATTTTATAAACAGTCTTTTACTTCATTGATTTTAATTGTATTTTATTTACTTATTGTTTTCCTTCACTAAAGAAAACCTCAAAAACGTCCATTTTAATTATACTTTTTTTGTTGTTTTCAGCATTAATGCTCACATTGCATTTTATCATCCGCTGTCAGATGTCAGTTGTATCGCAATCCGTTTTCATGATTGTTTAACTGAAAGATTTGTTTGATGTATAGTTGAGTTTAGGACAATTAAATGTAATGTTTTTATTATTCTATTTATAAATAATCTAAATTGTTACTAAATGTTCTGTCGCGCTTCATTGACTGTTTTTTTTTTTTATCTAAGAGATCAGAATTTATTTTAATTAGAATTCCTTTGTTTTTGCCAGTAAAAGAATATTTGTGGATTTGCACATTTCTGGCTAACATCTGGCTATGATACATTCACATGATAACGTTATGCCCCATGTCTACAGCTTACAATAGAAACAGATGATGGGCTCAGGAGGACAATGACACCTATCTTATGATATGGAGATGCAGCAGGCTGAATTTGTCAACCAAAAAGACCTGAAATTGTCACCTGGTACAAATCATTGTGGTCCTCCATAACTCCTCCTCAAATATGATATATCAATATCAATAGCAGCTCCTACAGGCAGACAGGTTGTGTCTCCCCAGGTGCATGGAGATCCAGGAAGGTCACCTGCTGATACATGCATCTGTTGCTAATGAAAGGCTCAAAGATGTTTAAAGGCTATGTACACCTTTGGCGTACAATTTCTTTTTATGAATACATTTTACTCATTTGGGGCTAAAAATCATTTTTTCAATTGGTCTTTATTAAAATTATTCAGCCGTTCTGTTACTGTTTTTCTAGCCATGTGCATCCTACTTTCACTTTGTGCCAGTCATCTAATAAACCATATCTCTAAATTACTAAATGGTCATAAACACTTACTTAAGCCACCCACATTCTTATCAGTAAGGCTACTTTCACACTTGCATTCAGAACGGATCCGTCTGCATTATATTGTAAAATAAATTCGAAGTGTGAAAGTAGCCTCAGACGGATCCGTCCAGACTTTACATTGAAAGTCAATGGGGGACGGATCCGTTTGAAAATTGAGCCATATTGTGTCAAATTCAAACGGATCCGTCCCCATTGACTTACATTGTAAGTCTGGACGGATCCGTTTGCCTCCGCATGGCCAGGCGGACACCCGAACGCTGCAAGCAGCATTCAGGTGTCCGCCTGCTGAGCGGAGCGGAGCCCAAACGCTGCCAAACTGATGCATTGTGAGCGGATCCGCATCCACTCAGAATGCATTAGGGCTGGACGGATGCGTTCGGGGCCGCTTGTGAGAGCCTTTAAACGGAACTCAGAAGCGGAGCCCCGAACGCTAGTGTGAAAGTAGCCTAAGAAAGGATTGGGCTTTGATAAGTGTCAAGGTCACAGATAAGGAGCCAAACAAAACAATAGCTGACCTTAGGGAGACCAGCTACAGAAAACACTGTGGAGCCTCATTTAAGAGTCTCGACACAGCAATCCAAAGTACAAAGCTCCCTGGGAAACAGTCATATGCAAAATAACCGTGGAGACCCAGTTATGGGTCTTCAACACAGTGAAAGCCAGATATCCCTCAAAGGAAGGAAAACCAAGCAAAGGGGTGTCCCCATTACAGAGATCACCAAATCCACCATATTAAGTGGCCCCTATGTCAAGATCCCGCTCTTTTACAAGCTTTAATGATGTGACGGGGAAGACCTAAATGAGGCTCCACAGTGTTTTCTGTAGCTGGCCTCCCTAAGGTCAGCTATTGTTTTGTTTGAGTAGTCTCTAAGGCATTGCTCCCGGTTAGCCAGAATCCTACTCCACACTGATGAGGGGCAACACCCCGAAACAGCTGTCTGTGGATGGATGACTGGCTTAGGTCTTCCCCATCACATCCTTAAAGCCAGGGGTCAAGTCCTGGGAAAAAAAGTGTGGGAACTCACCCAAGATCCACTGCAACCCCCCCCCCCCCCCCTCCAAAAAAAAAAAAAAAGCACAGAAAATCTAGCACGCTGTAATTTGTGTAGCTGCGGACTGAGCCAAATGTACACATTGTGATCAAAACACAATATCACAGTGCCATCCTCTCCCCCTGTCCCCTAATGTGCCAGTATCAAGTTCCTCTCTCCTACCCCCTTCATGTGCCAGTATCATGGCGCCAATAGCCCGCCTCCCCCGTGGCAGTAAAGTAACCGTCCGGTATTTAAAAAAAAAAAAAAAACACTTTTAGAAAAGTTTGTCATGGGATTCGAACTCAAGGCATTTACCCTCACAGCCATGAATGCTGTCTAGGTATTTACTTAAAAAAAAAAAAATAAGACTTCTACTGTAGGTAACTTTGCCCACTGTGTGTGGATGTAGCAGAGCTGGGTGTGTTGGGGCAGCTGTCATGTGTATGGTTGTACACTAGGTATCAGTACACTAGGTATCAGTAGGAGTCTTAAAAAAAAAAACACTTTTAGAAAAGTTTGTCCTGGGATTCGAACTCATGACCTCTACACATGAGAGGCAAGGCATTTACCCCCACAGCCATGAAAGCTGTCTAGGTAGTTACTTAAAAAAAAAAATATAAGACTTCTACTTATATCTAGTGTACTGATACCTAGTGTACAACCATACACATGACAGCTGCCCCAACACACCCAGCTCTGCTACATCCATACACATTGGGCAGCTGTCATGTGTATGGTTGTACACTAGGTATCAGTACACTAGATATAAGTAGAAGTCTTATATTTTTTTTTTTTTTTTTAAGCACCTACCTAGACAGCATTCATGGCTGTGAGGGTAAATGCCTTGCCTCTGATGTGTAGAGGTCGTGAGTTCGAATCCCAGGGACAAACTTTTCTTAATGATGAACTTCTAAATGATCTCCTATGTGTCAGCTGCGAAGTGACTGAACATACTCGCAGCGTATTAGGCCGACAGAAGAAGTGAAGGAGATGAGGTCAGTAGGGGGCGGGGCGCCATGAGAGGAGTCACAGACAGCAGCAGCACCGCACAGACAGCTGTGTAGCCGCTTAGCCTGCCCTGCACAGTGCGCTTCACCCCCTGATTTCAGCCGCGTTCTCCTGGCTTGAGGCTTGAAAGGGAACGGCGTTCCTGCCATGAAAAAAGTGCAGGAACGCCGTTCCCACGCGTTCCCCCTCCACTCGACCCCTGCTTAAAGCTTGTAAAAGAGCGGGATCTTGACAATGGTGGATTTGGTGATCTCTGTCATGGGAACACCTCTTTGCTTGGTTTTCCTTCCTTTGTCCCGCCACTTAAATCCAGGACTGTCCCGGCAGATCTGGGATGGTTGGGAGGTAAGCATATAGTATCATTGTTTGATGGCAAAATGGGTCCGCATCGGTTCTGCAATTTTGCGGAACGGGTGCAGACCCATTCATTTTCAATGGGGCCTGAATGTGCTGTCCGCATCAGCATTTGCGGATCCGCACTTCCGCATCCATGCTTCCGTTTCCGCAAAAAAATAAAACATGTCCTATTCTTGTCCGCAATTGCAGACAAGATTAGGCATTTTCTATTATAGTGCCAGCAATGTGCGGGCCGCAATTTGCGGAAGGCACACTGCCAGTGTCTGTGTTTTGCAGATCACTTACGGACGCGTGAATGGACCCTAAGGCTTTATTCTCAAATCAGTGTGAGACAAAACCAGGATTGGAGGCTACACAGAGATAAGGTATAATGGAAAGAGCAGCACCTGTTCTATGTTTAGAGACGCACCTTGTTCTGAATCACAACCAGTGATGGAAATCACTGAGTGAACACTGACTGTGTGACTAAGGGCTCGTTCCGTTTTTCCGCATGGCATATACAGTACAGTAATTACATAATTACTTGAATAGATGGTTTTGCAAAAATGGAACGGATACGGAAGACATACGGAGTACATTCCGTATGTGTTATGTTTTTTTGCGGTCCCTTTGACTTGAATGGAGCCACGGAACGTGATTTGAGGGCAATAATAGGACATGTGCTATCTTTGAACTGAAAAACAGAAACGGAATGTATACGGAGTTCCTTCATTTTTTTTAATTTTTTTTGAGGAACCATTGAAATGAATGGTTCCATATACGGTGCATAAAAAACCCCACAAAAAACGGCCCGTATACAGAACGCAAAAAAAAGTTTATGTGAACGAGCCCTAAGCCCGCTGAGACCAGTGACTAGCTGCAGCTGCTACGTGGTTCAACGGCACATGATCAGTCGCACGTCATTATACAAAAAGGATCTATCAGATTGTAGTATTTATTATTATTTTAAAGCATTCCCTATTTTTTTGAAAAAATACCCCTATAAATGCATTTGAGACAGATAGATATGAGATGATAGATAGATAGATAGATAGATAGATAGATAGATAGATAGAATATCTCACAAAAGTGACTACACCGCTCACATTTTTGTAAATATGTTATTATATCTTTTCATGGGACAACACTGAAGATATGACACTTTGATACTAATGTAAAGTAGTCAGTGTACAGCTTGTATAACAATGTAAATTTGGTGTGCCCTCAACATAACTCACAGCCATTAAAGGGATTTTTACCCCCTACAGTAAAACATAGCTACTTGTAGGTCTCCCTGAGCTGTATTAAATGATGCCCTTATTAACTAATAGTGTTGATTTATCTCTTTATAAAATCGATTTTAGTGATATGCTATTTACTTACATAAGGTGCCCAAAGGGGATGTCCTTTCCTAACTTGGTGTCCAGCCGCACCCCTCGGTCCGGTACCCGGCGCCACCTTCCTGAGCCCAGCACCGTCTCTAATATAATATATTCAAGAGCCGGCGCGCTGACGTAATCCCTGAGCCTGTTTGAAATCCCACGCGTACACACTGTAGTCTGCACCCGTGCGGAGTACAGGTAATGGCATCGTCGAGCGAAGTGCGCATGCCGGCTCGTCCCCGTCCCCGTCCCCGCCTGCCATTGGCTGCTCCCCCCCGACACTGGATATTTTCATCTGCCGTACATGTACACCGCATGTCAGGGAGAGGTTAAATACCTTGCAGCCTGCTCCTGTGCATTTGTTTTGTGGGTAGTTTCTAAAATACAGTCATTTATGGGAGGTTTCTATTATATAAGCCCCTCAAGGTCACTTCAGAACTGAATTGGCCCTTAAAAAAAATCAGTTTTGTAAATTTTCTTGAAAATGTAATGTGACGTACAACGTCACAGTGCGCGCAGAGTGCAGTGTGACGCCCGGAGGAAGCCCGGGGAGCGTTGACTATAGCAATTGATCCCCACACCACCCACATACTAGTGAGCGTCTCCATAATGGAAGCTCTCACTACTACTCGCTTTATAAGAAGGATACATACTAGACCTGGAAAACCCCTAAATAAATGGCACATTTTCGGTAGTAAATTGGCCCCGTTGTATTTCATCTAATGTAAGGTCTTAGAAGGCGGTGCATGACTAATTTGCAGAATATACCAACAAGCATTAGGGAAATCGTGCCATTTATCACACCACGTAATATGTGACCATACTTGAGAGAAGTAGATGTCATGTCATGTGGCTATCATGAGAACTATTCATAACAGCCAAGATTTCTAGAAAGAACTTGTTAAAGGAGACGAGAAGGAAGAAAATCACTCACCACGGACAGATGCTTACAAATGTATCCGGAGTAAGTTTACACTTGGAAGTGCATCCTAGACGGAAACATCTGTCAAGAGGATCTTTTAACAAGAACAGAGAATCTGTCATCATGAAACCCTTCTTGAACTACCACCACATGTGGATAGCTAAAGAGACACGGATCCCAACAATGTCATTATTATCTCTGAGCCCACTCTCCCTCCCCCGCAGGAAGCTGCCGTACAGTCCATGCCCTGCATTGTAATGCATCCCCCGGACTCCTAAACCCAGAGAAATAGTAGAGTGGACTCCTAGATGCTACAGCAGGGAGTGGGAGTGAGTTCAGAGCTAAGAATTGCATCTTTGGAATCAGTGTCTCTTCAACTATCCACACATTATAATCGTTTAGGAGGGGGGTTTCATGGTGACAGGATCCCTTTGTGTATAATACTCTATATCTGACAATACTGGGGAGGGAGTAATCCGTTAACACTTTAAATACTGCCCTATAGACATTTTACAGCGGGAATTCAGGGTACTTCTTTTGAACCTCCTTCCTTTTAAAGGCAATCTGTCATCAGTTTTATGGTGTCTTAAGGGCAACATAAACTAGTGACAGATCCCCTTAGCAAAATGCTGGCTCACTTTCTTTAATCCCTTCCTGACCAGCGCCATACATTTATGGCGCAGGCCGGGACTTTGAAAATGGAGCCTGCTTTTGAGCAGAGCGGGCACCAGAGCCGACGGGTGCCTGCTCTTTTAAACAGCAGGCAACCAGGTATCAAATTATTGCTGGTTGCGGACTTTTAACTCTTCAGATGCCGTGCTCATACATGACCATAGCATCAGAACAAGCAAAAACCCGGAAGTTTGGCAAGGATCAGGGAAGCCGGATGTAGTGTGCAGCAGCCTCTGTCCTCCTGAATGAACATAGGCTGCTGCACACTAGTTCCTATTGAGCCTCTGCCTGTGGCAGGGCTCCATAGGAACAGAGGGGGTCATGTACTAACAAATATACGCCATATTTTGGCATATACAGTCAGGTCCATAAATATTGGGACATCGACACAATTCTAACATTTTTGGCTCTATACACCACCTTGGGCGTCCGCGGGGGGGGGGGGGGGGGGGCAAGTGAACGGTTCAAATCTGTGAACTGAGTCAGGGGCGTAGCGTGAGAGACCTCGGGTGGGCCGTTGCCCTGGGCACCAAATTGCAGGGGGCACCTGGCAGCAGGCATTTTTTAAAGGAGGGAAGCAGGCATTTCCATTCTGCCTCATAGGCTTCAGGACAGGTCTAGAATGTACTAAATAGATGTCTTGGAAATAGCTCACCAACCCCACAATCACAGGAGGTGCACAATCTGATGATTCACCCTTCAAATTGAATAACTGTCAAAAAAAGATTGGCACACTCATACATGCGGAGCCCCACGGAATTTGAACAATTTATTATAGCTGTACTTGGTTAAAATATAATAAAATACAATAAAATACCTTTGAAAAAAATATATAAAAAATAATTAAACAGTGTATACAGTTGTTGCTATATTGTTCTGATTTGCTTATTGCGGATACTGGTGATATCCGAAATAAGTATATTTGCCCTGATTATGGCTTGGTTACACGTATACTGTGGCTGTGTCTCGTGAACCTGTTAATTCTAATCACTGGTGACTATCTGCTGATTTCGGAAACTTTCGAAAAATTTAAATGAAAGCCCATGAGAGGATTCTCATGAGGAATTGATTACAGACCATTTGGGAAGTGTATGGACTATGCAGATAAGAAGCGTCACATATGTATGTTGGTGTTTTTTGTTGAAATCAGCAGATAGTCACCAGTGATTAGAATTAACAGGTTCACGAGACACAGCCACAGTATATGTGTAACCAAGCCATAATCAGGGCAAATATACTTATTTCGGATATCACCAGTATCCGCAATAAGCAAATCAGAACACTATAGCAACAACTGTATACACTGTTTAATTATTTTTTATATATTTTATTCAAAGGTATTTTATTGTATTTTATTATATTTTAACCAAGTACAGCTATAATAAATTGTTCAAATTCCGTGGGGCTCCGCATGTATGAGTGTGCCAATCTTTTTTTGACAGGTCTAGAATGTATTGGCCTCTTTGAGGGCATGACGTCATGAGATCATGTGACCGCTTCCTCCCGCTCCTTACAGACTGTGCCAGCCCCCTATGTATTATTATAATATATAATGGCCCTTCTGTATTATTATAATATATAATGGCCCCTCTGTAATATTAGTATATATGAGTGTGCCTCAACTCTAGTCCTCCTATCTGTCCGGCTCTACCACAGTATTGGGGGGCAGCAGGATAACAGTGTTGAGGTACAAGGAGGGGAGGATGATAGTAAAGTGAGGAATCTAAAAATGCTTTCTGTGAAACTCTGTAGAGACGCAGCTGAAAGAAGGTATCATGGCGGTCTTATCTCCGAATGAAGACGTTGAGGAAATCCACATCTACATATCTGTTTCACGGTAGGGTTGGGGGGGGGGGGCGGGGTGGATATAGAATTTGGCCCACCCTGCCGTATCCTGGCCCCAGACTTCAGGTCACACTGTGTGTGTTCTGAATTCTGGGGCCTCACACCCATCTACTACATTATCTGTACTTAGAGAGTTACCACCATGTTATCTGTGGTGTTATGTAGGACTGCAGGTGACGTCTACTACATTATCTGTACTCAGAGAGTTATCACTCTGTTATCTGTGGTGTTACATAGGACTGCAGTTGACATTTACTACATTATCTGTAAAAAGGGGCGCGTTCACAGGTTTGGTGGGGCGCAATACATGGCTTGCCCTGGGTGCTGGCAACCCACGCTACGCCACTGAACTGAGTTCTGCCTCTGCTCTGCCGCAGAGTGAGGAGCGGTATCTATCAGGAGCATGCACGCGCCCTGATGAATCACCAGGGCCGGGCGCGCACGGCAGTACGAAGCTCCGCCTACCTTCTGGACGGGAAAGACATTGCGGAGCCGGAGCAAGAAGAAGAGCCGCCTGCAGTTTGCCAGCCGCTTCAGGACTCCACAACCACAGGCAGCCTGCATGAATGAGCGCGAGTGACACAGACCAGTCAGTGTGATAGTACTCCCTGAGTGTTAGGTGTGGGGTGACCAGGCGGTATATGAAGGGGCAATACTGCCTGGTATTATATGGACAGCAGATATGGCATCGTCTGGGCATTACTGTAAGGTCAATTCATCCTTCACAAGCACCCTGACTGCCACCTGCTTGGCTATCAGTGAGTGACAGTCAGTCAGTGTCACAGTGTGACTACTGAGTCACTCCCTGACCCTGAGTGTTAGGTGTGGGGTGAGTCACTGATAGCCAAGCGAGAGCCAGGCCAAGCAGGTGGCAGTCAGGGTGCTGGTGAAGGATGACCATAGACAGTACTGCCAAGAGGATGCCATCTCTGCTGTCCATATACCAGGCAGTATTGCCCCTGCAGTTTCTAAAATTTTGTATTCGGTTATAGTGCCTTGATCCTGGGTGTATGACTAATGTGGTGCATTGAATAATGTTTACATTAAAGACACACTATAGTCACCAGGTCCAGAACAACTACAGCTTATTATATTAGTTCTGGTGAGTATAATAAGCCCCTTCAAGCTTTTTGCAGTAAACCCTGTGTTTTCAGAGAAAATCCAGCGTTTACATTACTGCCTAGGAGTACATCCACTGACCACTCCTCATATGGCAGCTAGAGGTACTTCCTAGGGCAGTGCTGCACATGTGACCGCAGACTGGAATAAAAGTACCATTGTATTATATATAAGGGGGAAAGGAGGGAGAGGGGAGGCAGAGGGAGTATAGAACCAGGGATACAACTTTGTATTCCTGGCACTTATAATATACATTTACGCTTTTCCATCACGTTGCACAGCTCATGCGTTATTATACTTTGTGATAATGAATATGCCCCTCCCCTTCATTACATTCTCAGAAACAAGCAGAGCATGGACGTCAATAAAATTATGCCCCCCCCCCCCCCTGGAAAAATGTCTGCGGATGCCAATGTACACCACCACAATGGATTTGAAATGAAATGAACAAGATGTGCTTTACCTGCAGACTGTCAGCTTTAATTTGAGGGTATTTACATAGGAACTGCTCATGATCCTAAGCATACCACCTCATCAGTGAAGCATGGTGGTCGTAGTGTCATGGCGTGGGCATGTATGGCTGCCAAATGGAACTGGTTCTCTTGTATTTATTGATGATGTGACTGCTGACAAAAGCAGCAGGATGAATTCTGAAGTGTTTTGGTCAATATTATCTGCTCATATTCAGCCAAATGCTTCAGAACTCATTGGACGGCGCTTCACAGTGCAGATGGACAATGACCCAAAGCATACTGCAAAAGCAACCAAATAGTTTTTTAAGGGAAAGAAGAGGAATGTTATGCAATGGCCAGGTCAATCACCTGACCTGAATACGATTGAGCACGCATTTCACTTGCTGAAGACAAAACTTAAGGGAAAATGCCCCAAGAACAAGCAGGAACTGAAGACAGTTGCAGTAGAGACCTGGCAGAGCATCACCAGGGATGAAACCCAGCGTCTGGTGATGTCTATGCGTTCCAGACTTCAGGCTGTAATTGACTGCAAAGGATTTGCAACCAAGTATTAAAAAGTGAAAGTTTGATTTATGATTATTATTCTGTCCCATTACTTTTGGTCCCTTAACAAGTGGGAGGCACACAGGCAAACTGTTGTAATTCCTACACCGTTCACCTGATTTGGATGTAAATACCCTCAAATTAAAGCTGACAGTCTGCAGTTAAAGCACATCTTGTTCGTTTCATTTTAAATTCCATTGTGGTGGTGTATAGTGCCAAACATGTTAGAATTGTGTTGATGTCCCAATATTTATGGACCTGCCTGTATATCTGTTGCAGATCGTGGCACAAAGGTTATTTGCGTTGCAATCTGCAACTTTTCCCCTAAAAAAGGGGGCATGGCGTGGGCAGGGAAGGGGCAGGCCGATCTCATTTAACATTTTCTACACTTGTTTTTTTTTTTTTTTTTAACTCGTTTTATTGAGAATAACAAATGAAAATTGGTACAGTACATATTTGGCCATATCACATTACACATATACGTATACACATATTTGTCAGTGAGATCCTCCGATACACATTTGATGAGAACAAATCTCTAAATACAGTTCATGACAGCATCAGAAACAAGAGATATACAATAGCCATCCACCAAAAATGAGATCCAGTCTTTTCCCACCCCCGTTCCCTCACACACATAATGAAGAACTAAGGTGTATATTACAATGCATTTCACGCCGACAGCATATGGGAGGGCAATGCAGTAACCGGCGAAGAACACCAGGAGCCCCAAATCTTATCAAATTTCTGGGGGCATTTTCTATTACCATACATTATTTTCTCAAACGGCAATATCTGATTTACCAGTGCCTTCCATTGGCTTACGGTCGGCGGTCTGTCCGCCATCCAACGCAAAGCTATGGCCTTCCTGGCAAAGAACAGGGACTCCCGTAAGAAGATGCAGACATACAAGGGGTGTGCATCACCATCCACTACTCCCAAAAGACAGAGCTTGGGGCAGCATGGAATCACCTCTGCAACTAGTGTAGATATAATATCCACCACCTTCTTCCAGAATGCTTGTACGTAGCGACAGTCCCAGATAAGATGCCAAAAATCCGCATTAATTTGGGCGCATCTGTGGCATCTCGTGTGGTCTAGTCTACCCATCTTGTGTAACCTGGTAGGAGTCAAATAGCTCCTATGGAGAATGAACAATTGGATAAGTCTATTGTTGAGGGCAGGCGACACAGTAGATGGCGCACTCATGGCTACAGCCCATTCCTCATCAGTCATCTGCGTCACCCTCTCCTTCCACCTAGTCTCCGCCAGCAAGGGTTTGGATCTCACTTTAAGATCAAGGAGGTGTGTGTATAGGTTCGAGACCAACCCCCCAGGACCCTGTGTCTTGAAAATGCCTATTAGTGGGTATTTGGAAATGCTTCTTGTACTACCACGAAACTGGGCCTGAACAGCATGTCGTAACTGCAGAAACCTGTAGAAGTGAAGCCGCATAACTCCAAACTTCTCCTGTAGCTGAGAAAAGGAGTATAAAACACCCTTCTCATACAAATCCCTCAGCGTAAGTACACCATAGTTCCCCCAAATACTTCTCCCTCCACAGTGCTGTAGGTGTGGGAACATGGGGTTATTCCATAACACTATCTCGTCTGGAAGGTCTCGGTATTGCTGGAGCTTCGCAGCCCCCCAAACCTGGTGAGCTAACCTATGTATGGGCAACAGTCGACCCTCTATTACCTGTGGGTTCTCCAAGATCGGCCACAAGGTAGACAGACCCAAATGACACTTCAGGTAGTATTCAGAATTTGGCAAAGGAGTCTGCGAAACCCAAGTGGTCAAGAATCTAAGCTGTCCTGCCAAAAAATAAAGAAAGAAATCCGGCAGAGCCGCACCTCCTTGTTGCCACCCCCTCTGCAAGGTATCAAGGGCTAGCTTCCTTCTCTCCTTCCCCCAAACAAACTTCGTTATAACAGAATGTAACTTCATGAAGAAGCTCTTTGGAACTGGGGTGCAGGCATGTCCTAGGAGATATAACGCCTTGGGTAAGAGAATCATCTTGACAAGATTCACTCTGCCCATTATAGATAAAGGCAACATGCTCCAGGACCTGAATTTGTCTACAGCATAAGACTCAATAGGGACAATATTAAGTTGGTGTGACATCGCTGTTTCCCTGGTGATAATGACTCCCAGGTACTTAAAATGCTCCACCACCATAAGATTGTGATGTACAGGGGGCCAACCCGGGGACCATAAGGGCATTAGAGCCGATTTGGACCAATTAATGCGCAGGCCAGAAAAATCCCCAAATCTATTGATCAGGTCAATCGCCCGTGGCAAGGACACATCCACTGAATCCATAAACAGAATAAGATCATCCGCGTACAGCCCCAGTCTATCCTCCCTGCCTCCCATTGACACCCCTTTAAAAATGTTATCCTGACGTATTCTAATGGCCAAATGTTCGATAGCTACTGCAAAGAGCAACGGGGATAGGGGGCATCCCTGCCGGGTACCCCTGTGCAAAGGAAAAGTAGATGACAGGGAGCCATTGACCATAATGTTTGCAGTAGGTCGGTGATATAGCACCCTCATCCATTTAACAAAGGTGGGTCCAAAGCCAAAACATTCCAGGGCATTCAATAGAAACTCCCACTCAATTGAATCGAATGCCTTGGCCGTGTCTAGAGAAGCCAAGGCCCACTGTCTGCCTTCCAGGCATCCCACCTGCGCCACCACCTGGGCACGTCTGATGTTGCTTGATGTAGAACGACCCGGTATAAATCCAGATTGATCCTCATGAACAATTGAGGCAATCACCTTGTTTAACCTATTTGCAAATATCTTAGTCAAAATTTTATAATCTAGATTCAGCAATGATATCGGGCGATAAGACCCGCACTCTAGGGGATTTTTATCTGGCTTTAGGAGGACCACAATAGAAGCGTCGTATAACGTGCTTGGTAATTGGCCCCTTCCCAGGGAAGCTACATACATCTTGCGCAATTGAGGCCCCAAGATGTCTTCATACTTGGCATATACCTCCAGGGGGATGCCGTCCGGGCCTGGTGACTTTCCCAAATTCAAGCCTTTAATTGCAGCAGAAACCTCCTCTAAAGTAATCTCTTCGTCAAGTAGCCCCCTATCCAAGGGGGATAATTGAGGATGAGTCACCTCGCCTAGGTATGATCGTATATCCGACAAAGTGTACTGGTATCTCGATTCATACAGATCGCTGTAAAATTCCCTGAATCTGGTTAATATACCCTCCGGATCCTCCGCCACATTCCCACCCTCAGTCTGAATGCGAATGATCGGAGGAGCCATAGTGTTACGTCTAACTACCTGTGCTAGGAGCTTCCCCGTCTTACTACCCTGCTCAAAGGCTTGTTGCTTAATAAAGAAAAGCCTGCGGTCACTCTTCTCTTGTAGATACATCATATACTTCCTACCTTTCTGCATCCAGTCCAGTCTATTCGCCTCAGAGGGATCAGATATGTATGCAGACTCAGCTTCCTTGCATAGCGCACCCAGCTCCTCCTCCTTAAGTCTCCCAGTCTTCTTGATATATGAAATGGATGACTTGATACACCCCCTCAAGAAGGCTTTCAGGGTATCCCATAATATAAGGGCATCGCTATCCCCCTCTGAGTTAAGATCCAAGAACACCCTCAACTGGTCAGGTATACGGTCATTTATGCCCATCAGGGACAACCAAAACGGGTGTATGCGAAGACTGTGGCGACGGGGCTCCCCAGCTGAAGAGGACAATGTCCCCACAATGGGCGCATGATCAGACGGTCCCTGAGGCACATATCTGACATCTGAAATAGCGAGGCAAGCTTGCGCATCACAGAGCATGTAATCTATGCGGGACAGCGCCCCCCTGGATGGCGTAAAACAGGAAAACTCTCTAGCAGACGGGTTCCTCTCCCTCCACACATCCAGCCACCCCAATTCTGATATGAAGCGTTTAAGTCTTGAGTCACCCACCCGTACCCCTTCTACATGAGGGCTATTCCGGAACCTATCTAGTGTCTCATCACCCACCAGGTTAAGATCCCCCATACATAGCACCCCGGCTGATGGGAATTGAGCTGCAAAACCCGCCGCAGCTTGCAGAACAGTGAGACCTGCGGGGGGAGGTATATAAACACCAAGCACGACATAGGGCACCCCGTTCAAATGCGCAAACACAAAAACATACCGGCCTTCAGGATCTATCACTTCCCTGTGTACCTCCCACCTAACCGACCGGTGGACCAGTAAGGACACCCCCCTGGAGTACGACGTGCCAAATGCGCTTCTAGCCCATTGCACCCATGGTTTCTTCAACCTACCCTCCGTTTCCGCTGTGACATGGGTCTCCTGGAAGCACAGTATATGCGGAGAAAATGTACGAACATGTGCAAATACCGCCATACGCTTTCTAGGGCCACCCAGACCACGCACATTCCAGGACATACATGTCACAGATGCCATTTGTTCTGAATAGAGATCAATAAGTAGAATGTACCAGGAATCCCATGATCATATGCAATAAACCCAGCATAGCAGTGTATATCGTAGTAATACATAGAGCACCAACTGACATAAAAACAGTTAAACCGTAACACAAACATCAAATCCCAGCGAACCGGGCAGTAAACAATTCTAAAGCATAGAACATTTGTGACCATGATAGTGGGGGACCCACACAGTGTAGAGATGGTATATACAAGTGCAGGTAAAACAGCAAGCTCCCAATATCAATTACAAGCATGGCAATACATTATCACAGTGCAGACTTAACCTAAGACCCATGTTAGACATACCCACGAGTCTCACACCCTCGTCGGCCGTCCTATATAATGCTTATGAGGTAGTCCAATGGAGTCCCCACCGCTCAAAGTGGGGGGAAAACGGATGGAGATCCAGTCCTAGACGGAATCGGATAAAACAAATACCACCGCTCCAAAGCAGCAACACCTTATCTTTGAGGCGCATTCCGGGGCCTCACTAGGAGCCAGTCCTCGGCCTCCCTAGGGTTATTAAAGAAATGAGATTTCCCGCCATCCAGGACCCTCAAACGGGCCGGGTAGGCCATGGAATATTGCAGATCCAGGTCCCTCAGACGTTTCTTTATCGAGGTAAATGTAGCCCTTTTCTTTTGTAGCTCTGCTGAGAAGTCTGGATACAAGGATATGTTGGCAGATCCAAAGGTGATGGTTTGTTTGATTCTCGCTTTGGAGAGGATGAGATCACGATCCCGCCAGTTAAGCATGCGGGCGAGGAGCGGTCTTGCAGGAGCCCCAGGTGGAGGCATCCGGGCAGGGACCCGGTGGGCTCTCTCCACCGCAAAAGCCGTCGAGAATGATGCGTCCGGGAACGTCGCCTTGATCCATCCTTCTATAAACGTGGCAGGGTCGGATCCCTCAGACCGCTCAGGCATACCCAGAATACGTATGTTATTTCTTCTGGAGCGGTTCTCCAGGTCGTCGCATTTCTGACGCCACATTTCGACCGCTCCTTCCACAGCAGACATCCTAGCCGCCAAGGGTCTGGTAGTATCTTCCAGCTCAGACACCCGTTCCTCAGTGAGCCGAACCCGCTCTCTCAATTGCTGGACGTCATGGCGCAAGAGGCCCAGGTCCACTCTGACCTCCTCTATCTTGCCCGTAAGTGACGACTGACAGCCCATAATAGCCGCCATCAGCTGGCTGTGAGAGGATTGCAGGGTGATCTCAGGTTCTTCCTCTGACTCTGCCGCCGGGGCTTGTCCAGCTTGCCCCCTGGTTAGCGGTGCGCGAGGAGAGGAGGTGGCGGCGGCGCCATGTTGTGATTCTTGGCGGGCAAATTCTTTCAAGCGGTCCGCCGCTTGTTGTGCTTTGCTGGGACCCATGGCCAGGTTCTGCTGTCTCCGGGTACTCCACAGCTCAGGCTAAACTGAAAATCGCCGTATTGCCAGCTCAGGATGGTTCAGGATGGAGTTACGGAGCCGGAGCCGCTCTCAGACACGTCCGGCCATGTCGACAGTTGGCCACGCCCCCCCTACACTTGTTTTAGGCGTAGAAAATCGTCTAAATCTAACTTCATACAATTTTTATATATATTTCCAATTCTACTTTGGCTTTCTCTTGGCTAATGCCTACTATTTAAAATAAATTGCAATGCCACTCCCTATGCCTGCATGCTACACCCGATACACTTTACTGTATGTCATTTGTTGTAATTATGGATCACTGATAACAGCTGACAATTTGCCTATATATTTCATGCCTGTATTTTATTCATTTATGTCTATGACTAAGACCGTTGTTGCGGTTGAAACTTGTCAGACCAGATTATAATGTGCGTTTTTTTTATGTGAAAAGTTTTCAATAAAGAAGATATGATTTTCCTCCCTGGATCCACCTCCTTCTCTTCCAACCTTTCTCAGGGTGTGGACTCATCTTAGGATCCAAGCTTTGAGTTTACAATCCGTTCCCTTGGGAGCTAGGCATCCACTACATATGGACAACATACAACACCCTTGTACAAAAAAATTTACTTTTACTTAGTTCCTAGAGAGCACCATAGAAAATCTATTATTTCAGTCTTCTGACACCATGTCCTTGCTACCAAAAACAAAAATTAATGCAGAGGGTGCAGTAAGACTTTGTGGCTATTCCTGCTTAAAAGTATATCATACTGTCCTACGTTATTGAACCATCTATTTTCACACCATTTTTGGGGAGAACCACAAAGGAGGGCTATGGACAAAACTATACATTTTTTATGTCTGGTCATTTAAATTTATCAAGGGGCTTAGTGTTCGGATAGAATCAAAACTAGGGCAAGTTATTTTTGGGTTGGCTCAATGGAGGGGAGGGGGTCTAATTGTATTATTGCAGCTCCACTTTCTATCCACAAAAAATCGTTTCTTTTCATCTATTTGAAAATACCCATTACATCCCTAGATGAATGCTTCAAGGCTTTTAGTATTCTAGATATTTTCTTTTTAATATTGAGCCTATGTGAAGCCTCTGGCAAAATAACACTATTCCAGGAAATTTATACTTAGCAAAATGACTTCCCTATGTTAAAGTCCTACAGTGTATCCAAAAAACATTCCAGGTATCCCTGTTTGTTGTACAACGTGGCATATGAAAAATGACATATTTGTGAAGAAATGCCATATAATACGGAGTCTGTTACCAGGGAGCTCACTGTCAGGCACATGTAGGGCTACCTCAGCTGAATGCAATGAAATCTTTCACTTCTGGAGAAAAAATATTTTTAATCCGTATACAAATGAGTAGTTAAGTGTACGGAGGGTCCAAGCTCTTCCAGCTTCCTCTGCAGGTTCCTCCCTCTCCTTTCTGATTGGCAGGGCTAGGGGGATGACTATCCAGGGGCTGGCAGAGGAAGCAGGAGAAGCAAGGGTGCACAGAGTGGTTTGGGTCCACTTCCATATTGATTAAAATGCTTGTTCTCCAGAATGAAGCAACAGATTGCTAAAGATATTACATTTGGATAAGCTAGTTTCACAAGGCATTGCTCTTGGTTTGATAGTCAATTTCCTGGTGACAGGCTCCCTTTAAAAACTGTGGTATGTTTAGACATGCTTTGAACACCTTTAAAAATGTTTAGGGTGTTTTTTGTGACACCATTTTTGTTAAAATCCCACATTCTGGAAGTACTTTGGCAACTGTACAAAGGTGTTTGTCGTGAAAGACCTCCAAAAGTCCTTCTATGTTACTGTAGGTTACAGGTACTGTAAATGAGACACACTTATTTGGTATGGTATCACTATACACAAGAAAAGTAGCAGAATGTGAAATTGTGTCAGTTATACAGGGATCCAAAATGGTTAGAGAAAATTAACAAGTCTGTGAAAAAAAACTGCAGTTATATTGTTTGGGGTCTAGTTTTGGTAAATATTGTAAAAATGTTGAAAGGTATTACACATTGAACTCCTAAAAAAAAGACTTTGTGGCGTATAGTTTTCTGTATGTAATTTTTTTGGGGATTTTTTGGAATTGTAGTCCTTTACCCATGCATTATACCATGGTGTAAAAAACACAATTAGATATTATCATCCACAATAAAAAGTACACCTATACTTATGTAATTTTTCATTTCTGGTCCAAAAACATAAACTGCACATCCAGGTTAGGTGACCGATGCAAAAATACATTTCAAGACGTGTATAAAAAAAATACCTTTATCTTAAAACTATTAAATAATGCAAATTACATTTTTACATAACTAAAAAATAACACTACTTATAAATATATACCACAAAAAGAAAGCACTATCTGTCCCAAAAAGGTGTGACATTCACATAGACTTAAAAAATATACAAAGTTATATTACCGTATTTTTCGCTTTATAAGACGCACCTAGATTTTAGAGGAGAAAATAAAAAAAAATATATTTTGAACCAATAGGTGTGCTAAAAATGTAATAAAATAACAGAATATTTCCCACTGTTATGGGGGAATCTGGTACTGATGCACTGATATGGAGGGATCTGCGGAAGACACACTGTTGTGGGGGAACCTACGGAAGACACAAGCACTGTTATGGGGGGTTTGGCAGATGATGCATTGTTATGGGGGATCTGTGGATGACACTAATATGGAGGGATCTACGGTTAACACACTATTATGTTATGGGACTATACCTTCCCTTACCCTTAAGAATGCCTCCTGGCACTGCAGAACATTAATACATTCTTAAGGATGAGGGGGCTTTTGTCACATTTAATATAAACACTTACCATTAAACACCAATTACGGTATGGTCCCTCAACAGTGTTTATATTAAATATGACTATAACCCCCCTCAACCTTAAGAATACACCTGTGTACTGCAGTGCCAGGATGCATTCCTATGGATGAGGGGGGTTATAGTCATATTTAATGTTTAGGTCTTCCCTTGAGCGCCCCTTCATATCCTGGCTGTCACTCACCCAGGAACTTGAGTTGGAGACGGGCCAGTGGACAGCACAGCATTCAGGGACGATGAAAGGCCAGTAGGAGTCCCTCCCTTCTTCCTTCCTAATAGCAGCGCCGCACATAGCCAGGAGGGAGTAAGCTGATTGGTGGAGGCGGCGGAGCAGCAGTTCCCACCGGCGCTCACCACCAATCAGTGCAACATGCAGGGAGGCAGTGCAGAGGAGAATGGCTCTCATCTCTCCTCCTTCTCTGGAGCGGACCCCGGCTGCAGATAAAGGACGTACGGGCTGGCGGCATTCAACTGAATGTTTTACTTTACTGCCGCTGCCCGCTCCAGAGTGCTTTATACCCACTCCCCGCCCCACACTTCTTCCCTCTAGGTGGCCAGCTCACTTATTAAAGCTCCTGCAATGTGCCAGCCACCATGATTTTGGCACATGTACTTTTTTAAGGATACTTTCACACTAGCGTTATTCTTTTCCAGTGTTGAGTTCCATCCTAGGGGCTCAATACCGGAAAATAACTGATCAGTTTTATCCTAATGCATTCTGAATGGAGAGCAATCCGTTCAGGATGTCTTCAGTTCAGTCTTTTTGACTTTTCAGGACGGAGATAATACCGCAGCATGCTGCGGTTTTATCTCCGTCCAAAATTCCAGAACACTTTTTCCCATTGACATGCATTAAGGCTGGCCCCGAGTGTTCCAGCAAAACGGACCCACCATTACGATCTGCACATGCTCAGACCGCAAAAAATGTGGAAAAAATAAATGCCGGATCCGTTTTTCCGGATGACACCGGAGAGACGGATCCGGCATTTCAATGCATTTGTCATACGGATCAGGAGGGGAATGTTGAGGGGGAAAAAGTGCATCTTATAAAGCGAAAAATACGGTAAATCTATTGTAGGTATTTGCTCTGGTAGGCAGGGTAAGCGGACGCAATACAGAGGCAAAACCACGGTTGATAAACAAAAGTCAGTGTTTATTCACACAAAAAAGGCAGGAAAAAAACCACAATACTAGGCAGGGCCCTGGTGTTAATTCACACTGCAGGAATCCTCGTGTTAATTCACACAGCAAAAGTCCACAAAACTTCCATGCAGCTCTCAGCCTTGTAGTATGGTAGAACTCCTCAGTTCCCAAAACACAGAGCTCCACTATCTCCTCGAGGCTCATTCCACACCCAGCTGAGCTGCTGGCTTGGTTTTGAAACCCCAGCCCAAAACCTGCCTGGAGGTGGGGAACAGCCACCCACCCTGCTCTTTGGCTGCTCCCAATAAGAACCGGCCCGGATCGGCTTTTCAGCCACACTAAGAAAAAACTGTGTCTGCGAGCACTAGCTGTGGCTGACACACAAAATTGCTGGTTCTTATCTCACCGAGGCCAGGAACCTCGGCGACAGGTACCTTCCGTCAATGACGGACCCTTGCGCCTTCCTACACTATGCACAAAACTGTTAAAACTACTCTGGTAATTAAGGTTTAAGTATCTGTGGTATTAAGGGGTTACATAGTACAGCTGAAAAAAGACACAAGTCCATCAAGTTCAACCAAGGAGAAGGGGGGTGAATTTAGGAAAGGGGAGTGAAACCCAGACTTCTACACATATGCATAAGAATTACTGTTATTTAATTCTAAGAATTTGGCGGGGTTGGTGAGAGGAGAAGGAGGGGGGAAGGAGTGCTTTTTAGGACTTCGGAAGGGGTAGAGGGAGAGTGATGGGGGTGTTTTTTTAGGGAGTATTAGGTGTGACTTCAGCGATAATTGATAATTAGTAGTTGGCGTGTTCCAGTGATGCGTTAAGGCCAAATGGAGTGAGGGTGTTGAGTTTAAAAATCCAGAACATTTTCTTCCTACAGAGTTGTTGGTAGGAAAGGGTTTGTTCTAGGGCAGGCATGTCCAAACTGCAGCCCTCCAGCTGTTCCAAAACTACAACTCCCAGCATGCCTGGATAGCTTACAGCTATTAGAGCAAGCTGGGAGTTGTAGTTTTGCAACAGCTAGAGGGCCGCAGTTTGGACATGCCTGTTCTAGGGGGATGACCTTTAGATCGAGGGGGTTGCCTTCGTGCGCTAGTTTGAAATGGCGCGATACGCTGTGTGTCGTGATTTTTCTTTTTATGTTTGATCTGTGTTCGTTCATCCGCTCTCAGGGTTTGTGTTGTGCGGCCAATGTAATAGATATTGCAGGGGCATTGAAGTAGGTAAATGACGTTTCTGCTGGCACAGGTCATTTGTTGTAGAAATAAGATCTTGCCTATGGGGTGTGGAATGTCTATCTCTCTGTTTGCTGTTTTAATCATCTGGCAGCATTTGCATTTTTTCACGCCGCATTTTGAAGATCCCTTGAACTCTGATGTTTGTTTGTTGATTTTTGTCTGTTTCGTCGTTTTTTGGGTGTGTTTGTTTGGGCATGATGGGGCTAGAATGTTTTTAAGGGTTTTAGCTCTTCGGAAGGTGAATCTTGGTGTTTTCGGTATTTCTTTACCTAGAATGGGGTCTTTGAGTAGTACTGACCAGTGTTTGGTTAAAATATGTCTGATTGTTTGGTGGTTTTTATTGTATCTTGTGATTAACCCTGGTATGAAGGGGTTTTTTTTAGTTGCTTTTTTTCTTGGTTGAAGGCTTTCCTTCTGATCTATTTGTGAAATTTTCTTTTTCGAATTTTTGATGAGTTGAGGGGGGTAATTTTTTTGTTGGAATCTTTGGCTTAGGGTCTCTATTTGTGTTTTCATGGTGTCCGTGTTTGTGCAGTTGCGTCTTATTCTTTTCATCTGGTGTAGAACCTTTTTAGGGTACCCTCTTGAACGGAAGCGATCATATAGGGTTTTGCTCTCTTTAATAAAGCTGGCGTCATCTGAGCAATTTCTGCGGGCCCTAATATACTGGCCTACACGGATTCCCTTTCTGAGTGGTCTGGGATGGTAACTATTCCACTGCAGTAGGTTGTTTGTTGCTGTCGGTTTGCGATGAGTCTCAGACTGGATGTGGCCATCAGGGTCCAGGTTGAGTTTGAGATCCAGAAACGTAATACTGTTATCATAGATCTCTGAGGTGAAAGTCATTCCGATAGAGTTGGTGTTCAGGACTTGAACAAAATGGTCAAACTTATCAGTGGTACCTTCCCAGAGTATTAGTACATCATCAATGTACCTACCCCAGAAAAGAATGTGCTGTGTGAAATCAGAAAGGTCATGTGTAAAAACTATAGTGTCCTCCCACCACCCTAAAAATAGATTTGCATAATTTGGTGCACACTTACTTCCCATCGCGGTGCCAACCAATTGCAAATAGTAATTCCCATCAAAAAGAAAATAGTTGTGCGTGAGGAGAAATTGGAGGAGAGTCAGAATAAACTCATTATGTGCATAAAATTGAGTGCTCTTGGTGGAAAGAAAAGAAGAAACTGCCTTAATCCCTAGGTCGTGTATAATATTTGTGTATAAGGCCTCTACGTCGAGGCTTGCTAACTTGGTTTGTGAAGTGACCTGAACATCCTGGAGCCTGATGACCACATCCTTTGTGTCCCTAATATATGACGGTAGGCTTGGTACGAAGGGTGCTAGAAATTCGTCTATATATTGGCTGATATTTTCAGTCATGCTATTGTTGCCAGATACTATCGGTCTACCTAGTACTGGTCACCTCTGTTTATGCACCTTAGGGGTAGCATAAATAGTAGCAGTTGTTGGATGTACTGAGTTAAAAACTACAACTGTCCCCCGACATGTTTCGCCAGATTACTGGCTTCTTCAGGGGTCAATGGACAGCATTGAGTGACCCTATGCAATACATGGACTAAATACGTTATGTTTAGATTGACAGGCTCAGCACTATTGCCCAATTAGGTCCGGTTCCGTCAGACAGCCTGTTGGTGACAATTGATGTGGTCAGCCTATATACCTCCATTGAACACAGTGAAGGTATACAGGCTGTTAAGTCATTTTTGGAAAGAAGTAATTATTCCATTATTGAACGTGAATTTTTTATACAGCTTCATCACCTTGTCTTATATGAAAACTATTTCATGTTTGAAGATTCCTATTATCTGCAGAAACGGAGGACCACGATGGGGTTGAATGTGGCCCCGCCCTATGCAAATGCATATATGTCAAAATTCTAGGATGAGTTTGTATACAACACTTAATGGTACCATAACCACATTCTATTGTGGAAAAGATTCATCAACGACATTTTCTGCATATGGGCGGGGCCACATGAGACCCTCGTGTCTTTCATCCTACATCTGAACCATGCGTGCATTGATCTACAGTTCACAGTCACGTGTGATAATCATACAGTCAGTTTCCTGGATACAAGGGTAATTAAGGATTCAAATGGTAACCTTTCCATTGATTTATTTCGAAAAGAGACAGACAGGAATAGAATCCTCCACTTTACCACTGCCCACCCACCTTCTTTGAAAAGAGCAATTCCGAAGTCCCAGTATCAGAGGGTTAGACGGATCGTGTCGAATCCCTCAATACAGGAACTCAGAATTGAAGAAATGACCATGAGGTTTGAAGAAAGAGGGTACCCGCTATCAATTCTAACAAAGACCCTTAGTGAACTAAAAACTCCTTGTAGTTCTGATAAAGAACAAGATAAAACCCCAAGAGTGGCACTGATCCACAAATACCATCCTTTTAACCAAAAATTGGATAATATTGTAAGGAAACACTGGCATTTGTTAGAAAAAGCATACCCCCAGATTGATGAATAAAAAAATCCGCCCCTTATTTGTAATTAAAAAAAAGTAAGTTACAGGGACAAGCTAGTACGTGCGGATATTTGGAGTACTCGGGGTACCCTTAAACAGAGTGTACTGGCTACACAGCGGAAGGGCACTTTCCCGTGTCTGCATTGCTTCCAAGTGCTCTAACATAATCAAAGGGCCCAATATCTATCACCCACATACTGGACGCACATACCCAGTGGATGGCTTCTTCACGTGTGAATCAGCCAATGTTATATATTTGATAAAATGTCCATGTGGGTTGCTATATATTGGGGAAACAATGCAGAGCATTAGAGATCGCATTGGAAAGCATAAGTCAACTATCAGGACCAAGAATTTATTTTTACCAATCCCCTCCCATTTTGAGAAATATAACCACACAATTGCTCAATTGAAGTTTCAGGTTATAGAGCGGGTCACCAGACCCAGGCGGGGAGGTGACATTAAAAAACTATTACTGTGTCGGGAGGCCTACTGGATCCATACCCTGGATACCCTACATCCAAGGGGTCTCAACAGAGATTATGAAATTATGCACATCTGAGTTCTGGTTCTGTTTACCTGTGCATTTTCTGTTTACCACCAAATATTAATTTATGCATCATTATTTTTTAGACATCCACCACCTAATGAAGGATTTTCTATGCTGTGCTGGTATTTACTATCTACTATTCACCATAATCATTAATATGTGTTCTGACACCTGTGCCGTCTTCTTGATTGATTGATTCTTTGTTACTATGTTACCATGAATGTACCACCTCTTGTGGGCGTTGACGTCACAGGGAGGTTTCCTATCCTCAATCATTGATGTGTGTATATATATATCTGTTACTCACAATGTACATCTACTTGTTGAAAAAGGCAGTCTAGCCGAAACGCGTCCTAGAATATGGGACATATTGTTATATGACAATAAAATTCTATAAGCATCCAAGTCACGTCTGCTGGGATTTTCCATTCAACAGGCTCTGCGACCTGTCAGAAGATACATCGATGAGCAGCCGACCAGTTACCTCTACGGGCACTCCCCCATAGACAGTGCGCTGCACCAATCAGAATCTGGGCTCACCATCTATGACGTGCCGCCAGAGTCGCCTGCTAAACACGTCAGTGGTGACGTCCTATCCTCCAGGCTTCTGAGCAGACTTCCGGAATCTCGGAGCTGGGGTGGTGGAACTGCGCATGTGCGCAGACTTAGAAACAGTAAAGGAAAACATTGCTGCGCATATTGCGACTGCGCAACCCCTTAGTGGAGAACATCGTATCTTACCGGTCGCTGCGCAGCCTTCTAAGGTGATGACACTCAAGTGCCCGTGCTGCGCTTGCGCGCAGACTTAGAATCTATTAAGTAAATCAGCCATGAATATTGCACAAAACACTCAGTGTAGAACATGGTGGATAGTTAAAGACCTCCGCTATGAGTATTCACTCCGAATTAGGTAAATGCAAGATTTGTGTACATTAACTGGGTACTCCTAATGGCCAAATAGATTCTCCTTTACGGTTTATCTTTCAAAAACAGTCCAGGTGCACAAAAGGGCTACCTACTGTATATTATGCAGTATGAAAGGTGGGACTCCTACACTCATAAAGCCTATGCATTAAGTGAAAGGGCTGCCAGGAATTACAAGGAACTGGCACTCCAATACACCCTTTGTTACACATAAAGGAGGGCATCATACACACCCTTGAAAAATTATGATTGATGGCCTGCTGGTGACCATCTAAAACATTAGGGGCGAGGACCTGCTGCTGAGCTGACCCTCTAAAACATTATGGGTGAGGGTCTACTGCTGAGCTGACCATCGAAATAATTATGGTTAAGGGCCTGCTGCTGAGCTGACCCTCTAAAAAATTATATGCCAGGCCCTGCAGGTGAGTTGAACCTGTAAAACATTATATGCGTGGGCCTGCAGATGAGCTGACCCAGTAAAAGATTGTAGGTGCTGGCCTGCAGGCGAGCTGACCCTGTAAAAGATTGTAGGTGAGGGCCTGCTGGTGATCTGACCCTCTAAAAGGTTGAAGGTGAGGGCCTGCAGGTGAGCTGAACCTGTAAAAAATTATATGTGAGGGTGCTGGTGAACTCACCCTGTAAAACATTATATGCGAGGGCCTGCTGATGAGCTGACCCTGTAAAAGATTGTAGGTGAGGGCCTGCTGGTGAGCTGACCCTCTAAAAGGTTATAGGTGAGGGCCTGCTGGTGAGCTGACCCTGTTAAAGATTGTAGGTGAAGGCCTGCTGGTGAGTTGACCCTGTAAAAAATTATATGAGAGGGCCTGCTGGTGAGCTGACCCTGTACAACATTATATGTGAGGGCCTTCAGGTGAGCTGACCCTGTAAAATACTGTAAGTGAAGGCTTTCTGGTGAGCTGACCCTCTAAAAGATTATATGCAAGGTCCTGCAGCTGAGCTGACCCTGTAAAACATTATATGCGAAGGGCATATATGAGAGGGCATTATATGCGACGAATAAGCATGTTGATATGGTGGAAGAGGAGGAGGAGGATGAGAAAAGGAAGATTCAACCATATACCCTTGTTTGTGGTGGAAGGGGTGCATGGGAATACAGTGTATTTAGTACATTATAAACAACACATTTAAAGTGCCTTTATGTTCATCAGCTTTCCTCTGGTGGAGCTGAGAAGTCATGGTCAATCCAGGCCTTATTAATTTTTCTAACAGTCAACCTGTCAGTATTTTCAGTTGACAGGCGAATACGCTTATCTGTTATAATGCCACTAGCAGCACTAAATACCCGCTCAGACAAAAAACGCTGGTGGCAGGGCAGGCCAGCACCTCCAGTTTGTGTCATGTATTTAGCTTGGACACACAGTAATTGTAAGGCACTAAGGGATCATTGAGGACGCTGACATGGTCTGCTATGTACTCCTTCACCATCTTCCAAAATTTTTCCCTCCTTGTGACACTAGGCCACGCATCAGGGTGAGGGTGCTGGCGGGGTGTCATGAAACTGTCCCAGGCAGGCCTTGGAGAGTGTTGCCCTGCCTCTGTTGGAACTGCTGTGTGTTCCCCTTGTCTCCCCTCCTCGTTTGGCCAAGGAACTACGGACTCTGCCGCCAGCGTTGTCAGATGGAAATTTTTGGAGCAATTTTTCAACAACGATCTTCTGGATTGCACCGTTTTGCTCGTCCTCTCCACCAGAGGAATGAGAGATGAGAAGTTATCTTTGTAGCGGGGGTCGAGAAGGGTGAACAACCAGTAATCCGCGTTGTCTAAAATGCGTATAACGAGCGGGTCGCGGGAAAGGCAGCATAACATGAAGTCAGCCATGTGTGCCAGAGTACCAACAGGCAAGACTTTGCTGTCGTCATCAGGAGGATCACTTTCAATCTCCTCATCCTCTTCCTCCTCTTCTGCACACTCACGCTGAACAGATGGAATTAAACTTCCATGGGTACTGCCCTCTGTAGCGGAGGCAACCGTTTCCTGCTCCTCCTCCTCTTCATCGTTCAATTCGCGCTAAGAAAACGAACCTGTGTAATGTCTTCCCCCATTTCCACCTCTTCCACATGCAAAGCGCACTCCTTAATTGTGAGCAGCGAGCGTTTGAGTAGACACAGAAGTGGGATGGTTACGCTGATAATAGCGTTATCGCCGCTCACCATCTGTGTGAGCTTGCTGAGCTCCAAAGCCGCCACCAAGTTACGGCCATTATCAGACACAACCATGCCTGGTTCTAGGTTGAGTGGCGAGAGCCACAGCTTAGACTGCTTCCAGCTACCGACTGATGACTGACTGGTGCTGCACGCGAATAATTCGGAGGTGGAAGTGGAGGAGGAGGAGAAGTGGGGGTTGGAGCCACTAATGTAGGTGCTGGCGTAAACCCTGATTGACGTAGGGCCCGCAATCCTTGGCTTTGGTAGCACCTGTGCCATCCCAGGGTATGACTCGCTCCCAGCCTCCACAACATTCACCCAGTGTGTCGTCGGGAAAATGTAGCGTCCCTGGCCGAATGCACTTGTCCATGTGTCCGTGGTTAAGTCGACCTTCCCAGTAACTGCGTTGGTCAGGGCACGTGTGATGTTACGGGACAAATGTTGGTGTAAGGCGGGCACGGCACACCTTGAAAAATAGTGCCGGCTGGGTACTGAGTAACGTGGGTCAGCTGCCGATATCAGGCTGCAGAAGGCCTCAGTATCCACAAGCATAAATGGCAACATTTCCAGGGCCAGAAATTTAGAAAGCTGCACATTTAGTGCTATGGCCTGTGGGTAGGTGGCTGGGTATTTGCGCTTGCGTTCAAATGCCTGGGGTAAGGACATTTGTACGCTGCGCTGGGACACAAAAGTGGATATGGTCACTGATGGTGCTTGTGAAGGTCCAGGTGCAGGGTGGGAGGCATCCGGGTCTGCGCCTTCGACAGGGGATTGGCCAGCATGTAACACAGTGGAAGAGGAGGCAGTGGTGTGACCCACAGACACAGATTGTGGACCCAGGCGTTCGGCCCACCTATTACGGTGCTTTAATTCCATGTGGCGGATCATGCTGGTGGTGGTGAGGTTGCTAGTGTTCACGCCCCTGCTTATTTTTGCATGGCACAGGTTGCAAATTACAATTCTTTTGTCGTCCGCACTTTCCTCAAAAAAGCGCCAGACTGCGGAACACCTACCCATTGGCAAGAGAGATTTCCACAAGGGGGTGCTTCGGGGTTCAGTTGCGGGCCTGTTTGTTGTGGCCCGCCTTCTCCCTTTTGCCACCCCACTGCCTCTTCCAGCCTGTTGCGGTGCAGCAGATCCCTCCCCCTCGGTACTGCTGTCCTCAATCGGCTTTCCACCTTCCCAGGTTGGGTCAATGAATTCATCGTCCACCATTTCCTCTTCCACTTCCTCACTCTGCTCATCCTCCTGACTTGTTGACCTATCCACTACCTCAGTGATTGACAACTGTGTTTCATCCTCTTTATCCACCTCTTGAGACAGTAATTGCCGTTGAGTTATTGGCAACTTTGTCTCATCATCATCCACCTCATTGCACACTAATTGCTGTTCCCCACCGTCACCGTCACCGTCTTCTTGTGATTGTGGATGCTCAAGAGTTTGGGAATCAGGGCACAAGATCTGTCCCTCTTAAGCGTGCTTGGCGAGAGGGCCAAATCAAGGAATGGAGCTGAAAAGAGCTCCTCGGAATATCAGAGTATGGGATCACTTGTTTGCCCAGACTCTCCATGGTGGGAGGAAGGAGGATCAGGGTGCGGAATGGGTTGAGCAGACTCTTAGCTACTGAGACTATACTTGGTGGAAGACAGGGTGGTGCTTAACAGACAGGAAGCATTATCTGCTGTAATCCAACCGACCACCTGGTCGCACTGGTCTGACTTTAAGAGTGGTGTCCTGAGCCGCCCTGCAAACTGGGACATGAAGCTAGGTATCGTGGATGATTGTTTTTCTTGTACTCTGGCAGCAGATACAGTTTCACCACACCCAGGGCCACGGCCTCTGCGTGCACCATCAGAATCACGGCCACTGCCCTGTCCATTACTGCTTGCCTTCTTCATATTAAATGTTATATATAATTGAAAGTCTGTCACATGTACAGTAGTGTAGGATTTGGAAGTATATGCGCAAACAAATTTAAAAAGGTATTTGGGATGTGGAAACATCACATAGGAGATATCCCGCAGATAATGTCAATGCTGTCACCAGCTGCTAATGAAACAATACAGGGAATGTCACAGGTATTTAGGATGAGGAAACGTTATACAGGAGAGGTACCACCGGTAATATCACTGTCCACAGCGTCTACGCAAAAAAGTACACTGTATGTCACAGATAAATTTTTGAACCACACACGTTACACTGCAGATGTGGCCCTGGTAATATCACTGTCAGAAGTGGACACCATCTATTGAAAAAGTACATTGTATGTTACAGATAACTTTTTTAACCACACACGTTACACTGCAGATGTGGCCCTGGTAATGTCACTGTCAGAAGCGGACACCGTCTATTGACAAAGTACACTGGATGTCACAGATAAATTTTTGAAGTGCACATGTTACACTGCAGATGTGGCCCTGGTAATGTCACTGTCAGAAGCGGACACCGTCTATTGAAAAAGTACACTGGGCAGGGGAGGGAGAGGCGTGTCCCTCCCCTGTTCTTCTGATAGGCCGCAGGCACTAATGCCTGCAGCCTATCAGAGGCCGGCTCAGGCAGCGCGATGACGTAATTATCATCGCGACGCCTGAGCCGGCAGCACACACACACACAGCAGGGACACAGGCCAGAAGAGGCTTGCATCGCTGCTGATGGAGGTAAGTATTTTTTATTTTTTTCTTCTTCTTTGCGGGGGGGGGGGGGGGGGGGGGGTGGGCTGGCACTATGGGGGGGAGATCTGGCACTATGGGGGGGGGGAGATCTGGCACTATGGGGGGGAGATATGGCCCTATGGGGGGAGATCTGGCCCTATGGGGGGGGGATCTGGCACTATGGGGGGAGACCTGGCACTATGGGGGGGGGGAGATCTGGCACTATACGGGGAGCTGGCACTATGGGGGCACTATAGGGGGAGCTGGCACTATGGGGGCACTATAGGGGGAGCTGGCACTATGGGGGGACTATAGGGGGAGCTGGCACTATGGGGGGGGGGACTATAGGGGGAGCTGGCACTATGGGGGGGCACTATAGGGGGAGCTGGCACTATGGGGGGGGCTGGCACTATTGGGAGAGCTGACACTATGGGGGGCTGACACTATGGGGGGGCTGGCACTATAGGGAGAGCTGACACTATAAGGGAGCTGGCACTATGGGGGGGAGCTGGCACTATATAGGGGCTGGCACTATGGGGGAGGGCTGGCACTATGGGGGGAGGGATGGCACTATGAGGGGAGGGCTGGCACTATTGGAGGAGCTGGCACTGTGGGGGCATTTCTTACTGGCACATTATGGGGGGCACCATGGGGGAGAGGAGCACTATGGGGGTAACTGGGGGCTCTAAAGGGGCTTTTTTTTATTATTGGCACATTCTGGTGGGCACTATAGGGGAGAGCAGCACTATGGGGCATCTGGTGCTACTATAGGGCATTATTTGGGGGCACTATGGGGAAGTGGGGGCTCTAAAGGGGCCTTTTGTATTGGAACATTATGGGGGGCACTATGGCATTTGGTGGCACTAAGGGGGCATTTTTTACTGGCACATTATGGAAGGCACTATAGGGGAGAGCGGCACTATGGGGGAGTGGAGCACTATTGGGGCATATGGTGGCACTAAGAAGGGGCATTTTTTTACTGGTACATTGGGGGGGAGAGGAGCACTATAGGGGCATCTGCTGGGGGCACTAAGGGGCATTTTTTTTACTGGCATATTATGGGGACACTATGGGGAAGGGGGAGAGGAGCAGTATGAGGGCATTTACTGGGGGACTATATAGGGGTATTTTATACTGGCATACATTATGGGGACATTAGCTCAACTGCGGGCACTAAGCGGGGTATTTCATGTACTGTCATATTATAGGGAAAATTAGTACTACTAGGGAGTATTATGGGGAGCTTTACTACTACTAGGGGCTATGAAGAACATGATTACTAGGGCACTATAGGGGCATTATTACTACTAAGTGTGCTCTGGCAGAGAATTATTTCTATTGGTGGGATTTTGGGGAGCACTGTTACTTTGGCGGCACCCTGGCATAGTATCAGCTTAGCACAATTATTTTTGGGGGACATTATCTTTATACTATTAGTGTCTGGGCGCAGTTATTTTTTAGAGCACTGTGTGCCAATAATTGTTTAAGGGGGCACTATCTGTGTGGGAGCAGTATTTCCAGGGGGACTGTTTCTGCAGTATAGTATTGGGGGCATAGCGGGTACAGTATTGGGGGCACTATCTGTGTGGTAGTTTGTATTTCCAGGGGGACTGTTTCTGCAGTATAGTATTGGGCGTGGCAGGAAACTAATGTCTGTTTCTCAATCTCTGCAGAGAAGGGAGATGGCAGAAGAATCATCATGGCGGTCTGGTCTGAATGGAGAAGATGAGGAAAGAGAATGTCTACAACAAAGGTGACATCACGGGATGTAAGAGGTATGTGGCGCTATGTAGGAGAGGAGATGCTCCGGCTCCTCCTCCTGCCATTTGCAGAAGGAGGATTCAGAACTGGGTGAGGATGACGAAAGGGGGCAGCAGGCCACGGGCGGGTGACAGATGGTGGGGGGAACCAGTCCACAGGCCTTGAGGATCAGGGTAGGGAGGAGAGCGGAGGAGCTTCCTGGCTGTAGCTTGTTATATAAGCAGGCAGTGCAGCCAGGACGGCCTCCCCTCTCCGTATGATGTGTAGAGACAGGCCGCAACTATAGAATGTCAGCTGTACAGTGTGTGTTGGGAGTGGCCTATTATATGTAGGAGGGGCTTTTAATGATGGGCGGGGCTAAAAATGGGCCACTTGACTAGATTTGCCCCCCAGGACTAAGGCTGCCAGTCCTCCCCTGATCCAGATATAAAAAGTCTCTCGTGTATATGGAGGTTAAATGCTGTAAATCCCTTAAAACAGGCTTTATGTGTAGTCCTGTATCAGGCTCAAGTCCTGCTAGATCATGAAAGGTATCTTCTCACTGGTAGTTAGCTCTTTGCCTTGTTCTAATCTCAAGTAAAAGACAATCACACACACATCTTCCCCCCTGAAGAAACTAACGCTAAACGTGCGTTGGGGTTATCCAGTTCACCACTCAGGTATTTTCTGTCATAGTGTTATTGTAGATGCCTCTTCAATCCGATTTCTGTACTTTGTATCTTGGCACTTTACATATTTTTGTACTGTTTTTGGATCTCCATCCGGTTCTATTATCTGTGATTTTGCCTGCTATCCTGGTTATCCGGTCTTTGTTATTTATTTATATACTACGTTATATTTATATGATCTTATCAGACTGGATATCTAGATCGATATGCATATGTACATGTCTATTACTAGTGGTGTTGCTTTTCTTCCTGTGTGTCCCATACCCACCACAGTATTGTCTTTTATAGTGATGCTCGCGATATATTCGTGTTATATTCGTCGAAATCGAATATTCGTAATTATTCCTATTATCGCAAATAATATGTGATTTATTTTTCGCATATTGCGATTATTTATCTTGATAGTATAAGGCAACGTCCCTATGCTAATTGACTATGGCTAGGCTAATATGTGTATTTTACGAAATTTCGTGATATTGCTCTAACTTCGTCTCTTAGAATATTACGAATATTCTAAAAGAAGAAGTTAGAGCAATATTACGAAATTTCGTAAAATACACATATAGATTGTAATTTAGATAATATAGTGCTATAATCCCTTTTTTTTCCTCTAATTTTTCTTTGCCTCTTCTGAACTTAAGTTTTGTAAAATATGTTGTACACTATTAAAAAATATTACTATAGCACTATATTAGCTTGAATACAATCTATGTGTATTTTACGAAATTTCGTAATATTGCTCTAACTTTGTCTTTTAGAATATTCGTAATATTCTAAAAGACGAAGTTAGAGCAATATTAAGAACATTTGCAAAAGCCGAAATTGCGATGCGAGTAATATAACACGAAATAATCGCATGAAGATTTCAACTTAGCACAGCTATATTCCATATTAGGCTAGAATATGGAATATAGCAGTGCTAAATTGAAATCTTCATGCGATTATTTCGTGTTATATTACTCGCATTGCAATTTCGACTTTTGCGAAATTTCGTAAAATACACATATAGATTAGATTGTAATTTAGCTAATATGGAATATAGCAGTAAGTTGAAAACGCCACTGACTGGAGCAGCCAGGAAGCCAGGAATCCAAAGGACAGGTAAGAACAACTTTAGGGAAGTGGGAAAGAAAAAAATATAATAATAATAAAAAAATAAAAAAAGAATATTCGATTTCGCTAATATATAGAACGATATTCTAAATATTCGCGAAATCTCGAAATTGCGATATTCGAGAAAAAAATTCGCAATTCGAATATTCGCGCTCAACACTAGTCTTTTACTTGTATTTTACCATATCCGGTCTTGTGTTGAGACTGTAATGAAGATTATTTTCTTTTCTATTTGTGCTGGCCCCATTTCCTTCTTTGGTGTTTTACTTTACGTGCAGGCTTGGCACGGGCACTCACCTCTGTGAGTCGTTTATTGTTCTAATCTCAGTAACGGTGGTTTAGGTCCTTATCTTCTACACACAAGTGCTACAACAGATGGCCTGTCTGTCTTTGAAGTAATGGTGAGGCTGCCGGAAGCTAATACACCTTCACCTTGGTACAAAGGCGCCTAAAGCCTAGTTTAATGGCTATTGTCCTTCCTTTGTCTTCTGCATAGAAATTATAAAGTCACCTGGTACTCCAGAAGAGTAGACGGTAGAAGAAGGTCGCACCTCTGCCTATTTCTTGGCTTGACAACTGAGACAACAAATTGGCTCCTCTGGGCCATGAAGCCCATGAGGGAGCGGAGAGGAGGGGGTCCTCTCCTTCCCCCTGCTCCTCACTCCAGCTACCCCATCCAACAACTAACTAGGCCTGCACTGTGGTATATATAGACTATGGTGCTATCCCCATCTAGTGGCGGAAAAAGTGTGGTGCACCTGACAGCCTGTTAACAGGGATTTTACTGCTAAGTCACAGAAATAACATTAATATGACAAACTTTTCAGTGCCCACTGCAACTGTACAACAGTGTTATAGATGTTGTGCACAGATCTTTCAAACATTGTACTGTCGCCAGTGGGAGTTGTGCGAGGGGGGAACCTTTTTTGTCGCAGTATTGTCCTGTAGTCACTGCCATTAAATGTAATCTGTCCACAATTATGTATTGATATACATTTTTTAAATAATAAAGACTGTCTGCAGCGGCCTAACTATTGTACCGTATTTAGCGCAGGTTGCGCTAAAAATAGATATTGCTGCCACACACAATAATCCTTAAAAGGACTTTTGGATCTCTGAAAAGTTTTGATGGTAAAAATATTCTTAAATCACTCCCTACACTGTCTGTCCCGTCCTCAGCACAGCTCTCCCTGACTAAGAATGAGCCGAACATGCGTCATCGGCTGCTACGCGCGTTCCGGCCAGCCAATCACTGTAATGCCAGTAACCAACATGGCTACGGCATTACAGTGAGTGGCAGTACTTACCTGCACATTTATTGGCTGCATAGAAACCAACAAACGTGCGGAGCGGAGACTCAAGCATTGAGCTCGAGCACATGCGGTATTCAGCCGAATACCGCCATGTGCCGAGCATGGAGATGCTCGATCATCACTAGTAACAACATATGGGGGGCCAAATCCCTCCCCACCCTTTCCTAAAATTACAATATATTACTTGTTATATACTGCAGAGCTGGAGGCACTTTGCCCCACAGACACACTGCCCCACTTTATGCTTATATGATGCCTCCTCTGACTGGCTGCTCACACTCCGCACTGGCACTCAGCCTGGTTGGGCTTTCCTGTGGCTTCATTACAGAAAACAGAGATGCCAGCTACTATTGGCTGAAAGCCGACAGAAACGTAATGATGCAGCGATAGGTGCCAGCATTGCAATCACTGCCCTGTGCACAGCTAGTACAGTCTGTAACATACAGACTGTATGTGATGCTCTCTGTGCAGACTGCGCTGATAGTTTAAAGTGCCCAGGACCGCCGATAGTTTGCCTGGGCGGCTGCCAGACAGTTTGTGATGTGTGGGGGGACGGGGTGAGCAACCGCAGTGCAGCTATACATTTTTTGAATTTTGGAGTGAGGAGACGCAGTGGCATGCCTAGAGTATTTGGCTCCTGGGGCGGATCCTTTCTCTGGCACCCCCAACCCCCTGCCACCGATAAAAAAAACAAAAAAAAAAAAACATACTTTTACATTTACATGTCCCCCTGAGGCTCCCACACAGTATAATGACCCCCAGTGTCCCCCCATACAGTATAATTATCCCCAGTGCCCCCATATGTTATAAAGATCCCCCAGTGCCCCCATACAGTATAATGACCCCGAATGCCCTCCATACAGTATTATGACCCCCAGTGCCCCCCTATAGTATAATGACCCCCCAGTGCCTCCATACAGTATAATGACCCCAAGTGCCCTCCATACAGTATAATGATCCCAAGTGCCCTCAATACAGTATAATGACCACAAGTGCCGCCTATACAGTATAATGACCCCCCAGTGCCCCCCTATAGTATAATGACCCCCGAGTGGCCCCCTACACAGTATAATGACCCCGCAATAGCCCCCTCACATAACTATCATTGCTGGAGCGCAGGGGAGCAGGTGGTCTTTTCATTCACTAACCGCAGCTCATCTCCCTGCTTTCCTTCTCTCCTCCAGCCCGACGCAGCAGTGAGACACATACCATGACATCACCAATGGGCTGGGCCTGAAGAAGAGAAGGAGCGCAGGGAGATGAGCTGTGATTAGTGAATGAAAGTTCCGCTGGCTCCCCTGCGCTCCAGCAATGAGCACTTCCATATGTATTGATGGAAGCACTCATTATTGAAGATGGCCTGGCACCCCCCTGGCATCCCCAGCTGGCACCTGGGATGGACCGAGCCCACCCGCCCTAGGCACACCACTGCGCAGTGGGCCCCCCCCCCCAGGAACAGTGGGCCCCATCACTTGCCGGGTGTGCCAGGTGCTTACGCCAGCCCTGTTCGTAAGGCTGAAAAAAGACATCCTTCCATCCAGTTCAGCCTGTTGGTCCAGAGAAAGGGAAAAAAAACCTGTGAGGTAGAAGCCAATTTTCCTCATTTTAAGGGAAAACATTCCTTCCCGACTCCAATCAGGCAATCAGATAACTCCCTGGATCAACGACCCCTCTCTAGTAGCTATAGCCTGTAATATTATTACACTCCAGAAATACATCCAGGCCCCTCTTGAATTCCTTTATTGTACTTACCATCACCACCTCCTCAGGCAGAGAGTTCCATAGTCTCACTGCTCTTACCGTAAAGAATCCTCTTCTATGTTTGTGTACAAACCTTCTTTCCTCCAGACGCAGAGGATGTCCCCTCGTCACAGTCACAGTCCTGGGGATAAATAGATGATGGGATAGATCTCTGTACTGACCCTTGATTGAATGCAAAAAATCTAAACAGTACACCGTGTGCTGTCTGCATCCATATGTTAGTTCCGCAGTCCCACAAAAAAGATAGATCATGTCCTATTACTGTCCATTTTGCAGACAAGAATATACATTTTTATAATGTATCTGCAAAAAAAAAAGATGCAACACGTCGCACAGATGTCATCCGTATGTTTTGCGGATCTGCATTTTGCGGACTGCAAAATACATACGGTCATGTGAATGCACACTTAGTATGTACTGGTGACATTATTCCTTCCCATGTGCATAACCTTACATTTGTTAGTGTTAAACCTCATCTGCCACTTCTCTGCCCAAGCCTCCAATCTATCCAGATCCATCTGTAGCAGTATACTGTCCTCTTCCGTGTCAATTACTTTACATAGTTTAGTGTCATCTGCAAAAATGTATGTTTTACTGTGCAATGTATCATGTGATGGACCATGTGACGAGCGCTGTGACATCACCACAGGTCCTTTTCCTCCTGCACAGCAAAGAAGAAGACAGAAGAGAAGCCGGGCTGCGCGAACAGGTGGATGAGGTGAGTTAAATTTTATTTTAATTTTTTTAACCCCTTCAGCCCTATTTTACTAAGCATTCTGTAATAAGAATGCTATTATTTTCCCTTATAACCATGTTATAAGGGAAAATAATAATGATCGGGTCCCCATCCCGATCATCTCCTCGCAACCATGCGTGAAAATCACACTTGCTTGCGGATGCTTGCGATTTTCACGCAGCCCCATTCACTTCTATAGGGCCTGCGTTGCGTGAATAACGCACTAAATAGAGCATGCTGCGATTTTCACGCACCACACAAGTGATGCATGTAAACCACCGCTCATGTGCACAGCCCCATAGAAATGAATGGGTCCGGATTCAGTGTGGGTGCAATGCATTCACCTCATGCATTGCAACCGCACGGAAATCTCATCCGTGTGAAAGAGGCCTAAGACTGACAGAAGAGAGGGGGAGGGGAGACAGACAAAGGATAGAGCAGTGTGCTGTCAAGTCTGTTTCAGAAGCAGCTTGGCAACAAGCTGCTATATGAAGGAGTTATACAGACTTCACAGCAGCACATTGGTAGGAAATTGACCTATACTCAGGTTTAGTGTTGAGCGAGCTTGCTCGGCCAAACTGCTGTTCGGCTCGAGCACCGCTATGCTCGGCACATTGCAGTGCTCAGCCGAATATTGCGGGTGCTCGAGTACAATTTAATACAATGAAAGTCAATGGGAGACCCC
Organism: Bufo gargarizans; assembly: GCF_014858855.1. Classification (NCBI taxonomy): domain Eukaryota; kingdom Metazoa; phylum Chordata; class Amphibia; order Anura; family Bufonidae; genus Bufo; species Bufo gargarizans. The sequence goes on from NC_058084.1 coordinate 324,607,962, forward strand.
AGCATCAAACCAGGCACCCCCTGCTCTGAAGAAGAGAGGGTGTCTGGTTCACAAAAAAAGGTTAGAAATTGATGGAAACCCCATCAAAATGGTTTGGAAACAGTATTAAGAGGATGGCAGGATGCGTCTTGGACTCCCAGTATCTACAACAAACAATAGACAACCACACAAAGGCTATATGCCAAAAGCCAGGAATGTGGAAGCCAAATATCTATCCATGAGACAAATAACAGTCAGCATACCTTACAATGGCAGCCTTGTGCACTATAAGACATTCCAAACCAGCTCTCATCTGACTGAGAGCCAGTAAGCCTCAAAGTTGCTTCACATCTGTTTGATGGCTTGGCTTTGTGCACCTAGATCAATATCATTAGGGTGACAAAAAGTTTTCTAATTGTCCTGACATAATATTCAATAATAACCTTTCTATACAGTTTTGTCATGTAAAAACTCATTTGCATAAACATGGGCATATGGGAAAGAAATGCAAATGAGCAGAATCTGCCTTGTTTTTCAGCTGATAAACCATTTGCATGGAAAATTTGCGATCTACACTAATCATGAACAGCGCCATCTATTGGATTCATAGTCTTGTCATGAGACTATAAAACCAAAAGATGACGCTGTTCATGAGTAGTGTAGATCGCAAATTTTTCAGGAGGAAAGAACAGCCTGTAGAGGTAGGAGACAGGATTGTGTGGAGGCACAGATCTGGAAAAGGGTGCAAAAAAATGTCTGCTGCGCTGAAAGTTATCAAGAGCACAGTGGTCTCCACAAATCCTATCCAAAGGTCGAAGAGCTTCAAACCCCCCTATGATCTGCTATAAAAGGTCTGAAAACATCAGGGATAAAATTGTGAGAGCCAACATCGGTGGGATAAAAAAGGAGTAGAAACAGTTTTGTCTACCCATAAACTAGGCACTTATCCCTGCCTGGGACATATATATTGCTCCAGGGTCATTAGAGGGGAATATAATATTTTACATCCATGCACAGGGGAAAAATTCCCGATAGAAGGGTTTTTTTTTTTACACCGGTGATAGCAACAATGTCATCCATACAGGGAGTGCAGAATTATTAGGCAAATGAGTATTTTGACCACATCATCCTCTTTATGCATGTTGTCTTACTCCAAGCTGTATAGGCTCGAAAGCCTACTACCAATTAAGCATATTAGGTGATGTGCATCTCTGTAATGAGAAGGGGTGTGGTCTAATGACATCAACACCCTATATCAGGTGTGCATAATTATTAGGCAACTTCCTTTCCTTTGGCAAAATGGGTCAAAAGAAGGACTTGACAGGCTCAGAAAAGTCAAAAATAGTGAGATATCTTGCAGAGGGATGCAGCACTCTTAAAATTGCAAAGCTTCTGAAGCGTGATCATCAAACAATCAAGCGTTTCATTCAAAATAGTCAACAGGGTCACAAGAAGCGTGTGGAAAAACCAAGGTGCAAAATAACTGCCCATGAACTGAGAAAAGTCAAGCGTGCAGCTGCCAAGATGCCACTTGCCACCAGTTTGGCCATATTTCAGAGCTGCAACATCACTGGAGTGCCCAAAAGCACAAGGTGTGCAATACTCAGAGACATGGCCAAGGTAAGAAAGGCTGAAAGACGACCACCACTGAACAAGACACACAAGCTGAAACGTCAAGACTGGGCCAAGAAATATCTCAAGACTGATTTTTCTAAGGTTTTATGGACTGATGAAATGAGAGTGAGTCTTGATGGGCCAGATGGATGGGCCCGTGGCTGGATTGGTAAAGGGCAGAGAGCTCCAGTCCGACTCAGACGCCAGCAAGGTGGAGGTGGAGTACTGGTTTGGGCTGGTATCATCAAAGATGAGCTTGTGGGGCCTTTTCGGGTTGAGGATGGAGTCAAGCTCAACTCCCAGTCCTACTGCCAGTTTCTGGAAGACACCTTCTTCAAGCAGTGGTACAGGAAGAAGTCTGCATCCTTCAAGAAAAACATGATGTTCATGCAGGACAATGCTCCATCACACGCGTCCAAGTACTCCACAACGTGGCTGGCAAGAAAGGGTATAAAAGAAGAAAATCTAATGACATGGCCTCCTTGTTCACCTGATCTGAACCCCATTGAGAACCTGTGGTCCATCATCAAATGTGAGATTTACAAGGAGGGAAAACAGTACACCTCTCTGAACAGTGTCTGGGAGGCTGTGGTTGCTGCTGCACGCAATGTTGATGGTGAACAGATTCAAAACACTGACAGAATCCATGGATGGCAGGCTTTTGAGTGTCCTTGCAAAGAAAGGTGGCTATATTGGTCACTGATTTGTTTTTGTTTTGTTTTTAAATGTCAGAAATGTATATTTGTGAATGTTGAGGTTATATTGGTTTCACTGGTAAAAAATAAATAATTGAAATGGGTATATATTTGTTTTTTGTTAAGTTGCCTAATAATTATGCACAGTAATAGTCACCTGCACACACAGATATCCCCCTAAAATAGCTAAAACTAAAAACAAACTAAAAACTACTTCCAAAAATATTCAGCTTTGATATCAATGAGTTTTTTGGGTTCATTGAGAACATGGTTGTTGTTCAATAATAAAATTAATCCTCAAAAATACAACTTGCCTAATAATTCTGCACTCCCTGTATATTGACATGTCCCTGTGGCCTGTTGCACGTGGGAGAAACCTCTACACGTATGAAAGATAGATTTTCTCAAAACATAAATCTACCATACGAACAGGCAATTTACTCTTTCCAGTCCCATACTACTTTCATCAACATAAACACAATATATCACAATTGCGTTTTCAGATTATTAAGCAGGTACCCCATAGAAAGGAAGCTGCCTGACACTTAGAAGCGGTGGTGGATCCGCCGAAGTTATAAAGAGGCCTGCACCTCTTCAGAACTCTGGAGGATCCACTGCCAGCTTAGGGGTTTATTAAGACCGGCGTCTAAAATGTATACCCCTATATGTTTATATACTGTGCATAATCAATATGGACTGACATCAAGAGATTACGAACATGTATTATTTGTCAAGTGAAAAGAAGTGGCGCACTGGATTGGTGCTAACAGCTGGAGAGGTGCTCTCAGTAAAAAGGACTCACCCTTCCTTTGATAAAATAGAAAAATATAAAACAGATACTGGGCACTCTCTTAATATAGGAACCTCATAGTTTATTGATAATACCACACATAAACAATTAATACTTCACTATTAAAGATAATAAAACATGCAATAAAAATACAAAAATGTAATACAATAAAAAAGATTCCTTAAATGATTGGTACCGATCACACATAAAGTAAAACAAATAAAATATAGATAAAAATCTATAGAGAAAGTCTCTGGGTGTTTGAGGGGTAAAACAGGATCTCCAATTTGCTGTCCCTCCAACTTAAATTTGGATGTAGGAAAGGTCGTTTATGGGAGTGTTATATAAGTCCTCCACAGACCGAAATAGCGATATAGTTGCAGTGATCTATTAAAGCGGCGTCCCGCAATTACTCACTGTTTCGCTGTACACTTGTGCATCCGCCGCTATATCCGTGTTGTAATTCAGGGATGTTCGCTGATAGTCGCAATCCCTTAGCTGTCTTCCCGGCGCCGCTCCGTAGATCTAAGAGCCGGCACTTGGGTAAGTTTACAGACTCCTTGTACCACGCTGAGCTTGCTGTATAGGTGAGCGTAATAGACTCTTACAGCCTGTCCTCAGAAGTGCGTGTAGGGTCTGCAGTTGAAGACAGGAATGATTTTGATGCGGGCGGTGTAATAGCGCACAAAGTCCAAGTCCATCCAGGGGTCCTAGCACCAAACGCGTTTCGGGGTCTATTGTTACCCCTTCCTCAGTGGTTGACTGAGGAAGGGGTAACAATAGACCCCGAAACGCGTTTGGTGCTAGGACCCCTGGATGGACTTGGACTTTGTGCGCTATTACACCGCCCGCATCAAAATCATTCCTGTCTTCAACTGCAGACCCTACACGCACTTCTGAGGACAGGCTGTAAGAGTCTATTACGCTCACCTATACAGCAAGCTCAGCGTGGTACAAGGAGTCTGTAAACTTACCCAAGTGCCGGCTCTTAGATCTACGGAGCGGCGCCGGGAAGACAGCTAAGGGATTGCGACTATCAGCGAACATCCCTGAATTACAACACGGATATAGCGGCGGATGCACAAGTGTACAGCGAAACAGTGAGTAATTGCGGGACGCCGCTTTAATAGATCACTGCAACTATATCGCTATTTCGGTCTGTGGAGGACTTATATAACACTCCCATAAACGACCTTTCCTACATCCAAATTTAAGTTGGAGGGACAGCAAATTGGAGATCCTGTTTTACCCCTCAAACACCCAGAGACTTTCTCTATAGATTTTTATCTATATTTTATTTGTTTTACTTTATGTGTGATCGGTACCAATCATTTAAGGAATCTTTTTTATTGTATTACATTTTTGTATTTTTATTGCATGTTTTATTATCTTTAATAGTGAAGTATTAATTGTTTATGTGTGGTATTATCAATAAACTATGAGGTTCCTATATTAAGAGAGTGCCCAGTATATGTATTATTTGTCACCATGGCAACATGACGTCACATATGGATTGCGGGCAGACTATTTAAATGTTTGGAGCCGAAACGCGTCACATGTAACTATAACGTGGCAATTAACCAGAGATGAACTGCAACAGAGCGAGTGCTGGTCTTTTCCTTGCAACTTTATACAGAGTGCCTGTAAGAAGCAGTCATGTAATGTGTCTAAGTTTCATTATCCTGGTAAACTGTGTTAAAATTTAATGTATATAATGTATAATGCTATTCTAGTAATACAGATAAATGTAAATGCCTGCAGTATTCGTTTGGTCAGTAGATGGCAGCATAGGACCAATTTGCATTGAAGTTTGCCATAGAGAAAGTGTATTAATGTCGTAGTGGCTCTTTAAAACAGCAGTTAAGTGTTGAAGTGACACGCCCCTTATGATGTCAGCCTGCCTCAGTGTGAGCAGGAAGAATGAGGAAGAGGGACTGAAACTATAACGGCTGCCATCTTGACTAGATAGAAAGCAAGTTCTGTGCTGTGTAAGACGTGTGTGGGGATACTAAAGGACGTTCCTGTGCAGCCAAGCTGTGTGAACTTCAGTCTAGAGACGGATGGAGTATAAAGAGACCGTGGATTTAGTGAAGCCAAGTTAAAAAGGATTGTGTGCAGCAGCTAACCTGTGGAGCTGACATTGGGCTGAGTGGATTGCCCCAAACAGTAAAGAGACTCACAGTGCTGTCGAGGTACCGGACAGTCACTGTAAAATTCTGGATTATATCCATCTGGTTTTCCGGCCTGCTGAGGAGGACTTCTTTGTTGCAGATCCTGCGCTGGTTATAAAGGAAAAGGACGACATCGGGCCCCACCGTGCACTTCCACAAACTGTAAGAGGTCCACTTGGACCACTGGGATAAGGGGGGTGCGCACCCGCTTGAAAGTTAGGGTCAGTTAGGGATAGTTCCTGGGACTGCTATTCCTTAGTGTCCGCACCGCGAACACGGACACAGCAAAGGTGGAAATTGTTGTAGTATTTGACTTGAATTGTTCATACTGTTTTATTGTTAACCTGCTTTTATTAATTGATAGTAAATGCAATTTTCTTAATCTTGACTTCTGCGTACGCACTCTTTTCTGGTTGCGGAGTCATACCACCTGCCTTGCTCTCGGTTCACAAATTGGCGTAGTCGGCAGGATCCGCTTACCAGAATGGACGGCGACGCACCCGTTAGGAGGGATGGTGCTGGAGGAAGAATGCCAGCAGGGGCTGTAATGAGTCAGTTAGCAAAGTTTGATGGCAATAATATGTCTGTGAGTGTGTGGGCAGAGCAGATACGAATGGTACAGCGCATGTACCAGACCGCATCCAGAAGTACTAGTAGAGCTAGCCATATTGACGTTACAAGGAGATGCTAAGACTACAGTGATATTGCGGCCATTTGAACAAAGACAGACATTTGAGCAAGTTGTCCAGATTCTAGAAACTATTTATGGAGAAACCGCATTGCTGGGGTCTCTGCAGGCACGGTTCTTCCAGAGGGTACAAAAGGAGAATGAAAGTCTCCCTCAGTATGCAAATGCCCTACAAGAACTGCTCCGAGATATTCAAGGGAAGGAAAGAGGGGGCTCACCAGCCTTCTGTAACCCTGATCGGACACTCCGTGACCAGTTTGTCCTGGGGATCCGTGATGGCAGTTTGACTGTTGCTATGCAGGACTTTATACGACGGGAGACTGATGCTAAATTTCATGACGTACAGGTGGAGGCCATCTCACGTGCCAATAGTATGGTTCAGAAGCCTCAGACCGCAGTTGGAGTTACATTGTCGCAGGGGGCTAGCTCTGGCCCAGAAACAGTGGAAAAAGGGACAGTTAAAGAGATACTTACAGTAATGCAGAAATTGCAAGAGCAAATGGAACACCTACAAACCAATTGTAATGAGAATTCTATGAGAATTGCAGGCCTCCAGAAAACTAGAGATGAAGGGGTGGGCCGTTCACACCAAGAAGGTCAGAATCACCCACAACCCTACTGGAGGGATGAGGATAGGACCTACCGAAGGGGTCCCAATAATGTAGTACAACTCTCAGGAGAGAACGATGGGGCTTACCGAAGGGGCCCAAACCGATGGCCAGAGCGACGGGAAATACGCTGCTGGGATTGTGGACGTGTGGGCCACATTGCTGCTAGATGTCCAGAACAGCGACAAGCTTATGAGAGACCGCCGTTAAACTGAAATCCCCTGCTGCAGTAGGGCGGGCAGTAGGGGAAACTGAGGAGACTATGAGAGGAGAATGCCCTGAAGAGGATCTGATCGCTGCAAGTCCCATCATACAGATGGAATTGGAAGGTATTCCGGTTACCGGGATGATTGACACGGGTTCCCAAGTAACGACCCTGAGTAGAGACTGTTACGAACGGTATTTTCAGCGACATGTGAAATATGATCCCCATACATTCATACGAGTGGTCGCAGCTAATCAGTTACCAGTACCGGTGGTGGGAGTGGCCTGGATGAATGTCAGATTATGTGGCCAAGATCTAGGTAAGAAAGGCATTGTGGTAGTACAGGAGTCACATGAAGTAAAGGTCCCTGTCATCTTGGGGATGAATGTGTTAAAAGAATTGGATCAGATTCTCTTTGAAAAGAAAGGTCACGGTTATTGGAGAGAAACCACTAGCCATCGGCCTACTCAAACGGCCTTCCAGCGGCTGGTCCGAACATGTGGCTTACAGAAAAGTTCAGATGCACAGTGTCCTCTTGCTCGAATTTCGGTCCCTCTGCATACAAAAGTTACGTTGCCACCCAGACGGGAGATGATAGTGTCCATGCCTGTAGGCACCTGTAGGAAACTAGAGGGCATAGCTGTGTTGATAGAACCACTGCCGACAGCCGGAAGAAGTGTTGATCCGCTAGTAGCCCGTTCCTTGGCAGTAGTCCGCAATGGGAGAGTACCCCTCCGATGTGTGAACACTCAGGATCAGAGTGTAGACCTAGCCCCAGGAAGGCTGCTGGCTAACCTCTATGTGACTCCGGAGGAAGTGAGGAAAGCGACCCCGATGCAGTTGAGGCCGGCTGAACGAGGTGAATGGGCCGTAACCGTGTCTATGGGGGAAGGCGAGAACCCCACCCCTAAATGGAATGGCGGTGCAATTCGAGAACAGATGAAGATAGAGACTTCTTTGTGTTCTCTGGAACAGATTCGGAAGGTAGATGAACTGTTATGGGAAAACCGCACAACCTTTGCACGTCATGCTGAAGATTTTGGATGTACGACAGGGATCTACCATGAGATTCCCACAGGAGACACCCCTCCAATCAGAGAGCGCTACCGACAAATTCCTCCACAGATGTATCAGGAGGTGAAAGAACTGTTGACCCAGATGCTGCAGAATGGGATCATTCAAGAAAGCCAAAGTCCCTGGGCAGCTCCAGTGGTACTAGTAAGGAAGAAAGATGGGTCCATTCGGTTTTGCGTAGACTATCGAAAGTTGAATACCTGCACCGTACGAGATTCCTACCCCTTACCTCGGATTGAGGAGTCCCTTTCAGCACTAGGAAGAGCCCGCTACTTCTCCTCACTAGACCTGGCTAGTGGGTATTGGCAGGTGCCAATGGCCGAGAAAGATAAGGAAAAGACAGCCTTTATCTTGCCCATGGGACTATACGAATTTAACCGGATGCCCTTTGGATTGACAAATGCACCTGGAACGTTTCAACGATTGATGGAGAAATGTCTTGGTGACTTCAACTTTGAATTCACTCTCATCTACTTGGATGACATTATAGTGTACTCTGCAACCTTTGAGGACCATCTCCGCCAGTTGGGACAAGTATTTCAACGATTGCGGGAACATGGGCTCAAACTGAAACCCAGTAAATGTCGGTTGTTCCAATCTGAAATTGATTACTTGGGTCATTGTGTATCAGGAGAAGGGGTGAGGCCGTCAAGGGACAAGATAGCGGCTGTTCAAGACTGGCCGACACCGACTACCCTGCGAGAAGTGAGGGCGTTCCTGGGAGTAGCCGGCTACTATCGACGGTTTATTAAGGACTTTGCTAGAGTAGCAGCGCCACTTAATGCTCTCCTACGAGGCACCGCCGGGGGTCCGAAGAACCGGTCCGTGAAATGGGGCCCTGAACAGGAACACGCCTTCCAGGCATTGAAGGATGCTCTTACAACGGCCCCAATCTTGGCGTATGCTGATTACCACTTGCCCTTCCAGCTATATACCGATGCAAGCCTGTATGGTCTCGGAGCGGTGCTCTCTCAGTTCCAGGATGGCCAAGAGCGTGTCATAGCGTATGCCAGCCGATCCTTGCGAGATTCTGAGAGAAACCCTGACAATTATAGTTCATTTAAGTTAGAACTGTTGGCACTGGTATGGGCCATGACTGAGAAATTCTCTGAGTATTTGACCGGAGCTGAAGTCTTAGTACTGACTGACAACAACCCATTGGCTCACCTGGAAAATGCCAAGCTCGGGGCTTTGGAGCAGAGGTGGATAGCCCGAATGTCTAAGTTCAATTACCGCATTAAGTATCGGTCCAAGACGGAGAACCAAAATGCCGATGGACTTTCTAGGGTAACTACCCAGGCCCCCAGCGGAGACGTGGATCATGAGTTGGAGCATGTGGAGATGCCTGACTTCAGCAGATTTTCACAAGCCTTGGTCACTGCTATGCAGTGTGCAGTGGAAGGGACCGAAACGGCTCCTTTCTTTGGCCCCTCACTACAGGAATGGGTGCAAATACAGCAGGCCCATGAGGGGCTGGCGAAAATGATCAAGTGTGTTGAGAAAGGCAAGAAGCCCTGTAAAGAGGAAAGAGAACGACTGACCCGTGAAATGCTATTAGTCCTGAGTCAGTGGGAAAAGTTAGAGATGAAAAATGGAGTGCTATGCCGAAAGGTATATCTGCCTTCTGAAATCGACATTTGTTACCAAATCGTAGTGCCTAGTGAACTGGCTCAATCATTGGCTCTTGAGGCTCATAATAAGAATGGACATTTTGGTCATGAGAAGACCTTTCGTTGGCTACAGCGACTGATTTACTGTCCAGCTCTCCGTCAAATGGTCGAAGAAGTATGTCATAGATGTCGAACTTGTGAGATCCATAAGGCAATAGAACAAAGAGCTCCCCTGCAAACCATAGTGACCCAGGAACCTTTAGAGATCGTCATGATAGACTACCTAATGGTGGGCCCATCCAACAGTGGGCACCAGTACTGCCTCGTAATGGTGGACCACTTCACCAAATTTGCGGTGGTGACCGCCACCAAGGACCAGACCGCTGAGTCAGCAGCTCGAGCCCTATGCCAAGATTTCATCCGAGTGTACGGGTGTCCACAACGCATCCACTCTGACCAAGGGGCTTGCTTTGAGGGACATGTAATGAAAGAAGTTCAACGTATCTACGGGATAAAGAAGTCGCACACGACTCCATACCATCCCCAAGGAAACGGAGCCTGCGAACGATTTAATAGAACTCTGCTACAGATGGTGCGGACTTTGGAGGAGGACAAGAAGTTACAGTGGCCTCAGTTCTTGTCTGAGATGGTGTGGGCCTATAACAATCAGGTCCATTCTACAACGGGGTATTCTCCTTATACTCTCCTCTTTGGACGGTCTGGGCGAAGTGTCGGAGAGTTACAGTTAAATGATGTGGATGGGTTCCCTCCAAGAGATCCAGCCTCCTGGGTGCGAGCACACCGGCAGAGACTTGAGACAGTTCATCGATTGGTGCGACAGCGTCTGCAAGAAAATTCTCATCCTGATAAGACCCCGGTGCAAAGGGCACCATTGCAGCCAGGTGACCTGGTGCTGGTACGTGTCAAGAAGCCTCAAGGAAAATTGGAAAGCAGGTGGGAGGCTGTGCCATATCGTGTAGTTGCCCGCAAGTATGCAAATGGGCCTGTGTACGAAGTTCAGAAGGAAGGAACTGATTGTGTCCGAGTACTTCACAGAAATATGTTGCGCCTGTGTCAATCTGAAGAAGCAAATTGTGATGGAACTGATAATGTCAACTGAGCTCCCACAGTCCGAGACTGGTGGTGTGGAATGGGCTTACGATGATGAGGATGATTGTTGGCCAATCCCCGCTCCTGAGGATGTTCCACCTGTGACTAGTGTGCCCCCAGCCTGTGCCCCCTCTGGTGCGGAGTCTGCTGGTCCTTCTCAGCCTATGGCTACAGTACCCCAGAGTATACCAGTGGTTCTCAGACGCACCACTAGACCAAATGCTGGCATTCCCCCTGTTCGGTATGCGCAGGACGAGTTTATTTGGCCTGCCATACAACGGTACATTACCACTCTACATATAAGAGTACAGCCCTCTGGATATTCAGTCATTGGCAGGGACTGCCAATCTTAAAGTGGGGGGGAATATGTAAGAAGCAGTCATGTAATGTGTCTAAGTTTCATTATCCTGGTAAACTGTGTTAAAATTTAATGTATATAATGTATAATGCTATTCTAGTAATACAGATAAATGTAAATGCCTGCAGTATTCGTTTGGTCAGTAGATGGCAGCATAGGACCAATTTGCATTGAAGTTTGCCATAGAGAAAGTGTATTAATGTCGTAGTGGCTCTTTAAAACAGCAGTTAAGTGTTGAAGTGACACGCCCCTTATGATGTCAGCCTGCCTCAGTGTGAGCAGGAAGAATGAGGAAGAGGGACTGAAACTATAACGGCTGCCATCTTGACTAGATAGAAAGCAAGTTCTGTGCTGTGTAAGACGTGTGTGGAGATACTAAAGGACGTTCCTGTGCAGCCAAGCTGTGTGAACTTCAGTCTAGAGACGGATGGAGTATAAAGAGACCGTGGATTTAGTGAAGCCAAGTTAAAAAGGACTGTGTGCAGCAGCTAACCTGTGGAGCTGACATTGGGCTGAGTGGATTGCCCCAAACAGTAAAGAGACTCACAGTGCTGTCGAGGTACCGGACAGTCACTGTAAAATTCTGGATTATATCCATCTGGTTTTCCGGCCTGCTGAGGAGGACTTCTTTGTTGCGGATCCTGCGCTGGTTATAAAGGAAAAGGACGACATCGGGCCCCACCGTGCACTTCCACAAACTGTAAGAGGTCCACTTGGACCACTGGGATAAGGGGGGTGCGCACCCGCTTGAAAGTTAGGGTCAGTTAGGGATAGTTCCTGGGACTGCTATTCCTTAGTGTCCGCACCGCGAACACGGACACAGCAAAGGTGGAAATTGTTGTAGTATTTGACTTGAATTGTTCATACTGTTTTATTGTTAACCTGCTTTTATTAATTGATAGTAAATGCAATTTTCTTAATCTTGACTTCTGCGTACGCACTCTTTTCTGGTTGCGGAGTCATACCACCTGCCTTGCTCTCGGTTCACATGCCTCTCCTAGACACGAGCACAACAAAGACACCGGGGTGACGACTTGTATATACATAATTTGCTGAATGCTTTCACATCCAGCTCCTCAAACCTCCCCGTGATCTGACGTCAGTAAAAGCTGCAGGATAACCACTCTACATAAAATGTCCTCCTGGCCGCTACGTGGATCTGACTTATGCCTACAAGTGGCTTAGTTCATTGGTGTCACCACAGGCGCTCAACTCTGAGAACATTTCAGCTGACACTTGTGGTTGTCCGGCTGATACAATAAAAACTGATGGATTTTATTTGCTTGGTTACCATAATATACAGAGGCTTTACCCAACATTCCTGCTACTGGCACAACTGCGACGCTAAGATATTAGGAATTCAGATAATCTCATTCAAAACAAGAAAATCATTCAGGTTTTGGCTAAGTCGAAAAATACTTTGAGGGATTTATAAAGAAATCTCGCACTGAACTAAAACACCTTGTAGCTTTGTTTTGACTGATTATGGGCCGTACACACAATCATATTAAGTCTCTGTGCATGGGATTATAGGGATTATGGCAAGAGGCAGTTAAAGGAGATGTCTGTTTTTTCCAATATTGATGTCTGTCTTACTTGCTAGGGTCACCTTCTGATAGTGTCTCCCTGTTTGGTCTTCTTAAAGGGGTTGTCCAGGTTTTTATTTTTTTTATTCCCCCCTTCCCCATTACCACCAGTACCCATGAGAAGATCTATACTTACATGTTCGCCGACACTTTGTTCAGGTTCTATACCTCCTGGGATGTCTACTTTGCAGATCTGGTCCCTGTTTAACAACTTCTGCATGGACAGAGTTATGTGCACCGCAGCAGCCAATGACTGGCCTCAGCAGTAAAGTCCCCAAGGAGTATGTGACCCAACAGTGGTGTGCTGTTTGGGGACACATCACCTCTAAGGCCAGTCATTGGCAGCAGTGGTGGAAGTGACCCTCTCCAGGTTGAATTTGACAGGCAGAGTCTTGAAGACAATTTTTTTTTTTTTTAAGTAGTGAAAAATATAAAAATTTAGAATTGACCTAAAGGGTATTTTCACACTTGCGGCAGAGGATTCCGGCAGGCAGTTCCGTTGCTGGAACTGCCTGCCGGATCCATCAAAACGTATGCAAACTGATGGCATTTGTCAGATGGATCAGAATCCTGATCCGTATGAGAAATGCATTAAAAATGCTCGATCCGTGTCTCCGGTGTCATCCAAAAAAACGGATCCGGCATTTATTTATTTTTTTAAACTTTTTGTGGTCTGAGCATGTGCAGACTGCAAAAACTGATCCGTTTTGCCAGAACACTAGGTGCCGGATCCGGCATTAATGCATTTCAATGGGAAAAAATGCAAGTGTTCCGGAATCTGTCCTTAAAAGGCAAAACAACTGAACTGAAGACATCCTGATGCATCCTGAACGGATTACTCTCTATTCAGAATGCATTAGGATAAAACTGATGCTTTTTTTTCCGGTATTGAGCCCCTAGGATGGAACTCAATGCCGGAAAAGAATAACGCTAGTGTGAAAGTGCCCTTATTCTACTGATCCGCAGAATAAGGACGTCATGTCATTTTTATCACACATTGAACGCTGTTATATCAGAACCCAAAAAAGCTTGTCGGAATTGCATTTTTTTTTTTCAGTTTCAACCCACAAATAATTGAATTCCTGTTTTCCAATAGAAAACATGGTAAATTAATTGGGGCCATTGAAAAAATACAACTTATCCCACAAACAAATACACCCTCATATGGCCATGTGAACAGAAAGTACAAAAAAAAAATGTATCTCTATTTGAAAGTGGGGAGGAAAAAAACGAAGATGCAAAAAAGGGAGAGGTACTTAAGGGGTTAATTGGTCACTCCTGAACCGAGCCTTACAGCGCATGTGAATAAAAATGTATTTCAATTTCCACCTCTCCCCTACAGTGCGCATGTGCAGTTATCCTCTCAGGCACAGACTCAGTAGGGCGCACTGCCTCGGATAGGTGGCTGGCCTGAATAATAAAATGCGATTAAAAAAAAAAGTCACACAATAAACGAGCAGTTATCAGTAGCATTTTGTATGCATACGCTACAAGCAGTAAACAGTCCTTTCCGCTTTCTGAGCAGGCTTCTCCATAGACACCTAGATGTAAGCTGCGAGGCCCCCGAGCAGGAAGTGGCGTTGTGTTTTGGCTGCACGTGTTACCACCTCACAGCATGGAGGAGCACGTCGAGTTAGTTATCGGCTGCTACGAGCAGATATTGTTTGGTTACCGAGTGACCCCGGGAGGAGAGGTTTGTAGTTTCTGTCCTCGGTACTTACCGTAATGTGCTTGGCTGTCATGGTTACAGGCTGCATGTGAGCTCCATATGTGGTTGTCAGTGTTACTGGAGCTTGTACCTAACAGCAGACCTTACATCCCCCTATGTGGCATCCCAAAGCCCATCTAACACTATAGGGTCACTCCTGTTCCCCCTTGGGCAGTATTCCTACCTCAGGGTGCCCCCACAACCTTGCTGTTGCCACAGAGCACGCACACTGAGAAAATCTGATGCGTGTCTTAGGACTCATTCAGACGACCGCTAATTGCAGATCCGCAAATCACGGATACAGGTCCGTGTGCGTTGCGCAATTGGCCGGCACTATGATAGAGAATGCCTATTCTTGTCCAAGAATAGGACTTGCTCTATCTTTTTTGCTGGGCCATGGAATGGAACATCGGATGCGGACAGCACATGCAAAATTGTGGAACGGATGCAAACTTATTCATACGGTCGTGTGAATGAGCCCATACAGCGACATACATCTTGCATGGTAAAAAACAGAACTGTGCTTTTGCTGTGATCCACTGTATACTGATGGATCCCTGCCTAGAAAATTATGGACGCGTCCGCACCTGTTCCACAATTTTGCGGATACATTAATTTCAATGTGGCCGCAAAAGATGCGGACAGCACACAGTGTTCTGCGGCCCCGGAAAAAAAGATAGAACATTTCCTATTCTTGTCAGCAAATGTGGACAAAAATAGGCAGTTTTTATGATGGTACTGACCATGCGCGGTCCGCAGATTGTGGAGCGCACATGTGCCAGCATCTGTGTTTTGCGCATCCACAAAACACTACGGTCGTCTGAATAAGCCCTAATGGTCAGGGTTGCCAACCGTCCAGAAATTTCTGGACAGTCTGTAAAAGAAGGTGACTTTTTTTTCCCCGTGTCCGTGATTTTTTTTTTTGAGGCGAATGACACTTGACCGGATTATTCTGGTGATAATCATCATCGATTTTCAGCTCCCAGTAAATGCTGGTAATGAGTTATCAGTATGATGAGTTATAGACGTGTATTACTTATAATCTAAATAATTCATTACGGTTTTCCAATTTGTCCGTAAAAAATGTTGGATGTCTGTGATTTTTGGTTAAGTTGTCCAGAAAAAAGAAAAATTCTGGTTGGCAACCCTGTTAAGGGTACGGGTACACGATGACTGCTGTCGCGGCCAGGATCGCAGAGTAAGGGTGATCCCATAGAAATGAGTGGGATTGCTGTGCGAGGCGCAAAAAATCCGACACTGCTGGATTTTCTAGCAACACTACAATGCCTTAAAGGAAACCTGTCACCATGATTTTGTGCATAGAGCTGGGGACATGGGCTGCTAGATGGCCGCTAGCACATCTGCAGTACCCAGGTCCCATAGCTCTCTGCGATTTTATTGTGTTAAAAAACAGTTTTGAGTGATATGCAAATTACCTGATATGTGTCCTGTAGCCGGAGATGAGTCAAGCGGAAAGGAGCCCAGCACCGCCCCGCGTCCTCCGAATCTCCTCCTTGCCGGATGACGTCACAGAGCTGGAGCGCCGAAATCTCGCGATGCGCGAGCTAGCATCATGTTCATTCCCTGTACTGGCATCAGCACAGGGAACGAACTACGCATGCGCTAGCTCATGCATCGCGAGATTTCGGCGCATCATGTTCATTCCCTGTACTGGCATCAGCACAGGGAACGAACTACGCATGCGCTAGCTCGCACATCGCGAGATTTCGGCGCTCCAGCTCTGTGACGTCATCCGGCAAGAAGGAGATTCGGAGGACGCGGGGCGGTGCTGGGCTCCTTTCCGCTTGACTCATCTCCGGCTACAGGACACATATCAGGTAATTTGCATATCACTCAAAACTGTTTTTTAACACAATAAAAGCACACAGAGCTATGGGGACTGGGTATTGTAGATGTGCTAGCGGCCATCTAGCAGCCCATGTCCCCAGCTCTATGCGCAAAATCATGGTGACAGGTTTCCTTTAAATCTCTTTTGGATCACCATTAGGCCTCATGCACATGACCGTTGTGTGCATCCGTGGCCGTTGTGCCGCTTTCAGGTTTTTTTTTCGCGGACCCATTGAAAGTGGAAAAATCGAAAAATGCACAGTTTTTCAGCCGAGACCGTGATCCGTGTATCCTGTCCGTCAAAAAAATATGACTTGTCCTATTTTTTGGACGGACAACGGTTCACGGACCCATTCAAGTCAATGGGTCTGTGAAAGAACACGGATGCACACAAGATTGCATCCGTGTCCGTAGGTTACTTTCATACAGACGGCTCCCCCTCACTAGTGGAGGAGACTGCTGCTATTACATGTAGCGATCTCCTCTCATCCTGCCAATAAACTCTTCCAGTTACTTCCTTCAAGAAGGCGCTGCAGGAACCTTCAGACTAAGGCCCTTTTCACACGGGCGAGATTTTCGCGCGGGTGCAATGCGTGAGGTGAACACATTGCACCCGCACTGAATCCGGACCTATTTATTTCTATGGGGCTGTGCACATGAGCGGTGATTTTCACACGTCACTTGTGCTTTGCGTGAAAATCGCCGCAAGCTCTATTTTGTGCATTTTTTACGCAACGCAGGCCTCATAGAAGTGAATGGGGCTGCTTGAAAATCGCAAGCAAGTTCGGATGCGGTGCGATTTTCACGCATGGTTGCTAAGATAAAAGTAATTACTGTATTATTGTCCCTTTATAACAAGCAGAATGCTTAGTAGAAGGTCAGTTGAGGGTTAAAAAAATAAATAAAAATTAACTTGCCTCCTCCAATTGATCGCGTAGCTGCCGGTCTCCTGTTCTTTCTTCAGGACCTGTCAAAGGACCTGTGGTGACATCAGGGTGCTCATCACATGATTGATCACCATGTGATGAGCTCAGTGACGTCACCATAGGTCCCTTGACAGGTCCTGAAGAAAGAACAGGAGACCGGCAGCTACGCGATCAATTGGAGGCGGCAAGTTAATTTTTATTAATTTTTTTAACCCTCAATTGACCTTATACTAAGCATTCTGTAATAAAGAATGCTATTATTTTCCCTTATAACCATGTTATAAGGGAAAATAATAACATTTACAGAATACTGAACCCAAACCTGAATTTCTGTGAAGCGGTTCGGGTCTGGGTACCAAACATCCCAATGCATTCTGAATGGATAAGGATCCGTTCAGAATGCATAAATTTGGCTGCGTTTGGTCTCTGTTGCGTTTTTTAGGCGGTCACTAAAACGCAGCTTGCAGCATTTTGGTGTCCGCCTGACGAAGGAGAGCCAAACGGATCCGTCCTGACTTACAATGTAAGTCAATGGGAATGGATCCGTTTTTCATTGACACAATATGGTGCAATTAAAAACAGATCCGTCCCCCATTGACTTTCAATGTAATTCAGGACGGATCCGTTTTGACTTAGACTTTTTTGAGGAATGAGTAATGCAAACAGATCTGTTATTAATGGATACAAGCGTTTGCATTATCGGTGCGGATCCGTCTGTGCAGATACAAGACGGATCCGCACCGAACGCCAGTGTGAAAGTAGCCTAACCCGAACTTCAGTGAAGAAGTCCGGTTTCGGGTCTGGTTACCACAGTCAGTTTTTTATCATGCGTGTGCAAAACGCATTGCATCCGGACCTAATCTGAACACGCTCGGCTGCAAGGGGCCTAAAACCAGCAGGTTTAGGAACAGTTTCCTCCCCACCGCTGTCACCCTACTGAACTCAGTCGCCCGCTAAAGCCTTTCATCCACACTCCCTTAACCCTCTACACTCATCCTCCCTCCATCCCTTCCTATGACCATGGTCATTCATTCTCAACATCCACGGTGTGTTCACATTGGTTACTGCTCTAGTTGGGTCATAGCATAAGTCTCTGCTATAGAACGTACTTACACTACAGTCTGCCCATAGCGCTACTCTTTCACTCTGTGGTCACAGCGCAGCCGTGTAACTTGGTCACAGCGCAGCCGTATAGTAATATAGTACAGTTTATCTGTGTATATGTGTGTGTGTGTGTATAATATATATACACACATACATTACCCCTTATGGTAATCATTTATACAGCGCCTACATATTACACAGAGGTTATCGTCCCTCTCCTTACTGGGACTAACAGTCCGATTCCTGTGCACATGTTGCCCTTTGTTGTATTAGAACCCAGTACTGCATGGCACCAGCGCTAACCAATTGATCATAATACATTTTCCTCCGTTCTCTCTATGTAGCAATGGACGGCCACAACAGATTTTACCAATCATGCCCACACAGCTTGTTTATCCGTGGTAGCTGTTAATAACAGATTTGTCGCCACCGGAAGCAAAGATGAAACCATTCAGATCTATGATATGAAGAAGAAGGTTGAACATGGTGCCTTACTACATCACAATGGTATGTTAACCACCTCATTACTGGAGTGTTTTACAGGGGTTGTGATAACTGTCTGACTGCTGGGAGCCCTGAGTGAACGGAGGGATGGTTACACATGCACACGTTCACTCCTTGGGGCTGAGGCTATCTCCAGCAGTCCCATAGAGATGAGTGCTTTTTGGCTCCTTGCCTGAAGGTTTTTTATTTATTTATTTTTCCACTTTTTTTTTTTTTGCTTCTTTCATTATTTATTTAGGGGAATTTCTACACAAACCATAAAAATGGTCTTGTCTGTATAGTGAAATTGACATTTTCTGCCTTCGGCACAGTGCTCCCGTTCTTAGACATGGCCACTGATAGAGGGGCATGTGGACATGCAGCAGATTACTGCAGACTGAACAGTAACAATGGTAGGGACATATACACACTGGGCATAGATAAATATGCACTTCATCTTTGGGGGCTATCCTGAGCAGTGTAGGCTGTGGGTATAATTAGCTGAAAGAATAAAATAGATCATTAAACAGGTTATCCGATTTCATAGGGAAATTGGACAACCCATGGCATCTGCCAGAAATCCTGTGCTGCTGCTCCAGTTCTCCCGGCTGGGCTCTATTTACTCGGCTTCAGCGGTGATGCCACGTCAACATGTGACCCCTGCAGCCAGTCACTGGCCTCAGTGGTGCACCCGACAAGGCCATTGATTGACTGCAGCAGACACCTGTTGTCACCTCTGCAGCCAGGTAACTAAAGCTTGGCCGGGAGAACCAGAGTAGTGGCACGGGATCTGTCGGGTAAGAACTTACCTGTTTGTAGGAGGATCCTCCTAAAACCAGACAACCACTTTAATGCCAATGTTACTAACAACATGGTATTTTACAGACTCTTTATAAATGCCATTTATGGGAATTCCACTTAAAAGGAATGGAACCTGGAAGTTCCCGGAGTTCTGCTCTTGTTCTTATTTATTTATGATCCATTGTGTGGAAGTGGAAGCTCACAGTCTTCTTCCTGCACTGTGTGTGCTCTGAATCCACACTTCCTGGTGACAGTGACGTTCAGAGCTGTGGCCACCGCAGTGATCCAGGAGCTGACCCAACTCTTGCACCAGAGGTGCCTAGCGTTAGGCACATGTGCTATTCGGGGAAACAGTTATTTTCCATGAAGCTATAGACACAGAATATCGGCGACGGGCTCATTGCAGATGTTCACTGTAATACCTTCTGGTCCTGCTGGAAGCGTTGTTTGCAGAGGTAAATGACAGTAATATATAGCACCTTCAGGTGCCGCCAAACATGACACTACCATGTTTTAAAGGGCATCTGTCAGCAGATTTGTACCTAGGACACTGGCTTGTTACATGTGCACTTGACAGCTGAAGGCATCTGTGTTGGTCCCATGTTCATATGTGTCCCCATTGCTGAGAAAAATGAAGTTTTAATATATGTAAATGAGCCTCTAGGAGCAATGAGGGCGTTGCTGTTACTCCTAGAGGCTCAGCAACCGCTGCACCCAATCCACTTTGATTGACAGGGCCAGGTGTTATGACATTTAGGCTTTATTCACACAGTCAGTGTTTGGTCAGTGATTTCCATCAGTGATTGTGAGCCAAAACCAGGAGTGGATCCTACACAGACATAAGGTAGTAGGGAAAGATCTGCACCTTTTCTGTGTTTTGGACCCGCATTTGGTTTTGGCTCAAAATCACTGATGGAAATCACTGACCAAACACTGACTGTGTGAATAAGGCCTTACACTGCCTAGTCCTGTCAAAGTGCAGAGAGAGCTGAGCCTTTAGGTGTAATGGCAACGCCCTCGTTGCTCCTAGAGGCTCATTTGCAAATATTAAAACCTAATTTTTCTCAGTAATGCGGACACATATGAACATGGGACCAACACAGATGCCTTCAGCTGTCAAGTGCACATGTAACAGGTGAGCCAGTGTCATAAGTACAAATCTGCTGACAGATGCCCTCTACATAGGCTAATAGACACCATCCTGGGTGTTCACAGTACACCACATTGCTGAAGTGTAATAGTATCTCTTTGGAGGTTCTTCACTTATATTAGGGAATGTATTTTCGCAGATTGGGTCCATTTTTTAATCTGTAATTACTCTGTTTTTGGTAGAGAATTAATCATATTTTAGTCATTTCATTGACTTTGGGTTAAAATGATTCCAATATGGATCCCTCGGAACATGCTGTGTACTGAAAAATACCCGCTGTGCGCATAAAAGGACTCTGCGTTTTTCCACTGCAGGATTTGCGGCAGCCCACTATGAAAACTCGCAATGTTTCTGCAGCAGAATTCGCCGCATGCTCTCAACCCCTCGTGGATTCTTTTCCTCCACCTGTGGATGCGGATATTAACCCCTGTCCACACATCGTGTACTGCGAATTGCACATTGGAACGTGGCCTAGAGAAAAATAACGGCAGGGAGGTAAACTCCTGTGGAAGTCTATTGTGCAGCTTCCTATCCAGGAGTCTTTTACTATGGATTACAAAATGTGGCTGTATAGATGGATTTTCAGTCTTCATCCAGTCATTCCCTCCCATGTCCTGGACTGTTGAATCTTTAATAAACCAGCCACTTATGGGAAGCCCCGTGGGGTGTATGCCGCTCATTAGTGTCCTGTACTCCTGACGTTAGTCGGTTAATTGCGAACATGTCGGTAAAGTCTGTGCAGCTTCTGTGGAAGAAAAAACTCTTAGGATGTGGTTTTTATATGGCCGTAAAGTAGCTATTAGGATCAGGGAGTAAACAAGGCATCTAATGGATCATAATGGCTTAGTTTATATCTTTTTATTACATTTTCATGCGCAGGGGTCAGTAATTTTGATGGTTCTCTGGTTTTCTAGTGAGGCCACACCAACTAGAATTACATTTTTATTAATCAGCAATTATTGTTCATAGAGCAAATGTTTCTGAAGGGGACTGTGCAGCGCTGTGTACATGAGGTCTTACCTGGCCACAGCTGGAAGACTGCATGGAGAACACGGCTCTCATCCACATTTTAGGATAATCCAGCCCAAAATGAGCTTTACAGGTTTGATAAAACATGTATTTCAGTAATATATTTGACTAATTACAATAGTCAAATCATCGGGAGCACTAAGAAATTTTCATCCTAAGATCTGAAAATCTCTGTACCGTCCCTCATGATATCAGGGCTATACACATTAGATGAACGTCAAGCTGGACCCCCTCTTACCATCCAGTGTGTATAGATGTGTCCTGAATCTCACCTGATGGCAGATGTTGGGGAGAAAGAGAAGGATTGGGTAGAGGGGTCCGTCCGCACGTTCCTCCCTTCTCCTCACTGAGAACAATCCTTAATTTGTTCTAACTGGAACAAACCTTTATCCACTATTCCTGCGGTCAGACCACCACTCATTTAAAAAAAATGAGGGTCCCGTGCCATTGCTGTTCCATTGAAGCTCCATGGCACTGATGGAAATAGCTGAGTGCTGGAATCTGTTGTCTCTGGCAAACCAATAGAGATGAATGGAGCTGTGCGTGCTCGACCTGCCACTCCACTGATACTGGGGCATAGGAGACCCATTCTTGTGTTATAGGGTATGACTAGGGATGAGCAAATCGACTTTGGATGAAACATCCGAAGTCGGTTTGCATAAAACTTAGTTTGAATACTGTACTTAGCGAGCGCTCCGTACAGTATTAGAATGTATTGGCACAGATGAGCCGAAGTTATTACTTCGGGTAATAACTTAAAAAAATTTC
Source organism: Bufo gargarizans (assembly GCF_014858855.1). Classification (NCBI taxonomy): domain Eukaryota; kingdom Metazoa; phylum Chordata; class Amphibia; order Anura; family Bufonidae; genus Bufo; species Bufo gargarizans. Next base: position 324,630,267 of record NC_058084.1, read on the forward strand.
TACTGTAAAAAAACATTTCCCAAACTCGGGTTTGGTTCTAAGGTACCACTTGGAAGTCATTGGAGTCAATTCGCTTATCCCTAGGTATGACTTATTTTAAATGGAATACCCCTTTAAAGTTTCGTCCACACGGATTCTATACGGAATTATGGGTGGAACATTTGCATTTTCCGGCATTGAGTTCCGTCACAGGGGCTCAATATCGGAAATAAACTGATCAGTTTTATGCTAATGCATTCTGAATGGAGAGCAATCCGTTCAGGATGCATCAGTTCAGTCCCTCTTACATTTTTTTGCCAGAGAAAATACCACCGTTTTCTCTCTGGCCCAAATCCTGAACAAATGTCGGATATGGCACTAATTTCCATTGAAACGCATTAATGCCGGATCCAGCCCCAAGGGTACCGGCAAAACTAATGCATGCGCAGACCTTTTAAAAATGAGCAAAAAATAAATACCGGATCCTTTTTTCCAGATTGACAACCGGAAAGACAGATCAGGTATTGCAATGCATTTGTGAGACTGCTCTGCGTCCGGATCCGTCTCATAAATGCATCAGTTTGCGTCCGGATTTCCGGCGAGGGAACTGCCTGTCGGAATCCTCTGCCGCAAGTGTGAAAATACCCTAACAATAACAGCAAAGTTTATTCTACTGACCTCAGGCTGTGTAAAAAAGATGGGTGTGGAAATGTGGTGCAGAATTTAAATCCACAGAGTGCCAATTTATGCCAAATCTGCATGTAACACATTCTTTTTACATCCTCTATGGACTAATAAATCTAGTGTTTATTAAAGGGGTTGGCCACTTTCTGGCTACTTGTGACCAATGTGTATGTAAGATGACTATACAGCGATTGCTAACATAGTTTTGTTGATGCTATATTTCATAAGATTTGCCCAACAAGGGGGCATGGCTCGTTTGTGTGCTGTCCACACAAAGGTCCTGTCTGTGGCCACCGATGGAGGGTCATGTGACCAGGCAGATCACCTCTGTGATGTCTCCTCCATTCTAACACACTGCACCTGCAGTAAACTCCCAACAGTACAAGTGTGGATGGCAGGTGCAGTGTGTTTGAATGGAGGAGACATCACATGGAGGTGATCTGATGGTCACATGACCCTCCTTCAGCAGCCATCTTATAGACAAGACCTCTGTGTGTGGACAGCACAATAGACTTGGCAAACAAGGGGGAATACCTTATAAAATATAGAAAATGGTGCAGAATTTCAGCAAAGGCTATATTAATAAGTGCCATATAGTCATCTTATAAACACATTGGTCAAAAGTGGCCGGCCCCTTTAATTACAGTTTGACCAGATCTTGGCAACATGTGATCTTTGGGTTTCATGTGTTTCTTTTATGCCTGGTCTGAAAATTTGGAAGAGCACATTACTTTATAATTTTTTTTATAATTTTTTTTAACACTAGGTAGCATCACATGCCTGGAGTTCTTTGGCAGAACACACCTATTAAGTGGGGCTGAGGATGGATTGATGTGTGTGTGGAATACCAAAAAGTGGGAATGCCAGCAGACATTCAGAGCTCACAAGTGAGTTACAATTGGTGCTTGATTTAAAATTTTTTTTTTTTTTTGCTCTTTTGCATACATGAGAATACAATCCTTAGAGCCTTATAATAATTTGGAAAGGTACCTGGCCGCAGTTGGATGTATTAGGTCAAAGTGCCCATGCCAGACATTTTGTAAGGCCCTTTTACCATCACCCCATGTTTACCGAGTGTGAAAAACAAGTCATTTAGAAAAACTGAAATGTCTTTCAAATGGAAAGGGGTTTCTCATCTTACAATATGGCTGGGATATGCCACCAATGTCAAACAGATACGAGTCCACCTCTGGGACCCACATCTATCTCCAGACCCTCCGAAGTGAGTGGAGAACAGCCACGCATGCGCACTTGCTGTCCTTTAATTTCTATCGGACTGACAAAAAATGGCCAAGCACTGGCTCGGCTTTCCCTGGCAGTCGCAAGTAAATGAAGCAGTGGCTGCACATGGGCTGTGTGCTCTCTTAAAATTTTTAGGGAATTTCCGAAAATAGTTGTGCCTGCTCGCTCAGATATTTTCGGAACTCCCATACAAATGGGCAGTGTGCTGTCCTTCACTTTCGTAGGCAAATTCTGGAGATGGGTGCTAGTCCCACCTCTGACACCAACACCTATCTTTTGATGGCATATCCTAGTGATATGCCATCAAGGTCTGACGTGTCCAACCCCTTTAAGGCATTGTGAGCTACAGGTCCAGATCTAGTGGTTGCCTAGCAAGGCTCCTAAGAATATAGTGGGTCATTTACTATCAGAAATACGCCTATAATAGGCGTATTTCTGCCGCAGATTGAGTCGCACACAATCTGTGCCTGCGCCATAAGTTACAGATTGTGTCTGGTGGGGAAGGGGTCGGACCAGTAGGCCCATCTCATTCATCATGTTGTACTCCTGTTTAAGACCTCATGCACACGACTGTTTTTCGGGTCCGCACCTGAGCCGCGGTTTTTGCGACTCGGGTGCGGACCCATTCACTTCCATGGGGCAGCAAAAGATGCGGACAGCACTCCGTGTGCTGTCCGCATTCGTTGCTCCATTCCGAGGCCCCGCAAAAAAAAAAATATAGAGTGTGCTATTCTTGTTTATTTTGCGGACAAGAATAGGCCAATGGGCCGTCCGTTCCGTTCCGCAAATTGCGGAAGGCACACGGGTGGCTTCCGTTTTTTGCGGATCCGCGGTTTGCAGACCGCAAAGAACAGCACGATTGTGTGCATGTAGCCTTAGGCATACAAAATGATCTAAATGTAAGCCAGAAAGGAAGCTGTCTTACATTTAGAACTGGCGCTGCATGCGCTGAAGTTATGGAGAGGCCAGCGTCTCTTCATAACTTTGGCGGAACCGGCACATGGGTTTATTAAGACCGGCGCCTAAAACTCCATAATATTTAGAGTAGCTTTGTAACCTAAAAATTAAAGGGGTATTCCAACCCTCACAGATCACATTGGTCAGAACCCCATGATCTAACAGGTACAGGGAAGGTTGTTTTACTTTTCTCACAATTTAATTTACTGAAGCTGTGAATTGCTTCAGTTGTATAAGACGCACTTTATTTCTTTTTCAGGGGTCATGTTTTGTCTCTTTCAATTCATCCATCTGGAAAGCTAGCATTATCGGTCGGCACAGATAAAACCTTAAGGTGAGTATGTCCTATTCAAAGAAAGCATAAGCTGTATGAAGGCTATCCAGAAATTGTAATCCACTGTGAATGTTCATTAGCTTTATCTTATATCTTGAATGTATGTTAATTGTATTGGCACAGGCTGTGTAACCTTTTCAGTCCCTGCCATCCACGCCAATAATCCTGGAGTAGGTAGCAGAGACTTGGCACAGACTGTGTGCCAGATCACAGCGCACTGACTGGCCTGGCTACTGCTGTAACGGCCAGAACTAGAGTTAACTCCGATCCCGGCCTTTTAACTCAACTCATGCGGTCAATAGTGACTGCAGCATTTTGGCCGTTAGACAGAGGTATGAGGCTCCCTGTTACCATCTGCCCCTCACGAATGCAATCGCTGGGTACTGATGCATTGTCATGGCAGCCAGGGGTCTACAAGACCTGCCGTAACTGTATGTTCTACTACAGACACAGCCTAATAGACAGCCTGTCCAGTAACAGGCTATAGTGGTAATGCTCTCTGACCCCCATCTTTAGTTATAATACCCCTTTTAACGTGGCTGAAAGCTTCAATGATGTGTGAGTTAGTGCCTGATGTATGAGGTGATATTGTACTACATCTGCATGTTTTTCCCTAGTCACCCACTCTATACAATCTTCCTAGAATGGCTTTTAACACAGTTGCATTTTTACAGGGATTTTCCCATGCCACCACTTTATGATCAGCAGCATTCCTGAGAATGTAAGGGATGCATTTTTGGCTGCGTCCAGTTTCAGGTTTTCCGTGCGCAGCAATGCAATGGTCACCCAACTGTGCAGGCGACTGCAGCGTACCCCGTTTACTTGTGGGGCTGTTCTGCAGTTCCCCACACAGTAGATGGCTATGAAGTGGATGCAACTTTAGACTAAGGCTTGGTGATTTTGCATGTCCAACTGAGAGCTGCCATTTGCGCCGGATCTCCAAAACGGAGATGTGAACGCAGCCTTACTTGGCACTGTAGTTCCACATTACCACAGATCCGTCTTGGTCTGTAATCAGTGGGGCCTTAACACCCATTTACTCCAGTCGTCATGAACACGCTGAAGAACTGCAGGTGATACTACTTGTGCAATATGGCTTGCCTTAGATGGTGAATCCTAGAGCTATGAAGAAGTATCATCTGTGGTTCTTCTTGTTTAACAATGTGCATCCATTAGAACGGTTGGACACACAGAACATGTCACTTAAAGCACTTTGGGAAAATTTCACTTTGCTTAACCCTAAGGATACCGGAGGTTTTTTCGTTTTTGCGTTTTCATTTTTCTTCCCTATCTTTGGCCATACATTTTTTTTTATTTCTGTTCACATCTGAGGGCTTTTTTTGCTGGACTTTTTAATGCCACCGTTAATTATGGCATAAAATGTAGTGGGAAGCAGTAAAAAAAAAAAAAAAAAAACTCTCTAAATGGGGTGGTGGAGCAAAAACGCAATTCCTCCACCGTTTTATGCGTTTTGTTTTTCCCATTCCCTTTATTCTCTTGGTCAGTACGATTACAACAATACCCCATATGTGTAGGTTTTCTATGTCTAAATAGTGTAAAAATACATTAAAACTTTGATATAAAGAAAAATATATTTTTACATCACCATATTCTGACCTTTTAAAACTTTTTTATACTTATGTCTTCTGAGCTGTTTATGGACTAATTTTTGCGCGACAATCCGTAGTTTTTATTGATAACAATTTGGAGTGTGCATGACTTTTTGATCACATTTTATTATATTTGTTTGGGTAAGAGAAGCAATGAAAAATGGCAAATAGGCTATTTTGACCCTTTTTTTCCGTTATGCCATTCGCTGCTGTGATACCCATGATGTTTAAATTATTGTTATTTAGGTATTTTTTTTAACTATACGGTAAAGGGGGGTGATTTAAACTTTATATGCATTTTTTAAAATATTTTGAAACCTTTTTTTTACATTTTTAGTGATTTTGAAGCTCGTATATGAGCCAATAAACTGTTTTTTTTTTTTCATTTTTTCTACTATCAGGGATTTTTAAAATGGGTTTTGGACTGAAAATTGCTTATTTCTTATCTTGGCCTGCCACCTGGTGGACAAAATAATAATTGCAGCATGAACACTATTAGCCTCGTCAGCGAGGCTGATAGTATTCAGCTCAACTACCGATGCTCCCATTGGCCGCAGGGGGTGTCGGTAGGAAGGCTGGAAACGCAAGCTTCCAGTTTTTTGCCCATTTAGATGCCATGATCTCACTTGATCATGGCATCTAAGCCTTTAATTACCGCGATCGGACATAATTGACGGTCACTGTAATTATCCGCAGGTCTCTGCTGTTTGAAACAGCAGAGACCTGCTGGCTATGACGCCCGCTGCATGTGCGAGCGGGGCGCCATGTACATTGCTGGAGCGATAGGCAAACATGTACGGCAATAGTAGCGAATGGTTAAAGAGGACCTTTCACCACTCCTGACATACTTGTTTTTAAAGGGAGTCTGTCACCAGATTTTGACCTTAGAACCGCTTACATAGTGCTCTAGCATAGCAGTCTATGATTCTAATGGTACCTTTGATGTTTTCTTGTGAAGTTCCCCCAAGGCAAAAACGGACTTTTATTCATATGTAAATTAGGGCTTGCAAGTGCCCAGGGGTGGCGTTCACCTCTTTTGGTGCCCAGGCTGTTCTACCTCTTTTTGTCATATATCCGCCACAGGCGCTTCCTTTGCCCGCCTCGCTCTTCCTTTGCGTCCTCCTTCACTGCAGCGAGATCCCGCGCCCTGCGCTATCCATAGTTTTGCTGGGGCATGTGCACTGCGATGCCCATTGTGGGCACGGCAATCGCAGTAGCTACTGCGCATGCGCCGGCCAGCGGCGAGGGGGCGGACCAGAGACACCCACAAGGGGCATCGCAGTGCGCATGCCCCGGCCAAGCAATGGAGAGCGCAGGTGCGGGATCTCGCTGCAGAGAACTTTAGAAGGAGGCCGCAAAGGAAGAGCGGGGCGGGCAGAGGAAGTGGCTGGGACGGGGATATGACGAAAAGAGGCAGAACAGCCTGGGCACCAACGAGGTGAACGCCGCCCCTGGGCACTTGCGAGCCCTAATTAAAAGTCAGTTTTTGCCTTGGGGGGAACTTCACAAGAAAACATCAAAGGTACCATTAGAATCCTAGACCTGCTATGCTAGAGCGCTATGTAAGCAGTCTATAAGGTCAAAATATGGTGACAGACTCCCTTTAATAGCTTCATGCATTCCCCATGTAATAACATTTCGGAAGCATCTATTCTTACGGCTCTGTTTATTTCTACTCGAAGGTATGAATTAATAGCGTTTTAGCCTTCAGTAAGGGTACAGATGGGTGGTAACCAGTTGGGGGGGTGTACCTGCACAGACCTGACTCTATTCAATCAGTGCTGCCATTTCAGACTGTGCAGGTACCCACCCCCTCAACTGTTTACCACCCCTCTGTACCCTTACTAATGGCAATTCATTCATAACTTCTGGTGCAAATAATAAAGAAATGGCACAACACAGAGCCATAAGAATAGATGTTCCAGAATTGTTATTGCATGAAGCTTTTAAAATAGGCATGTCGGGAGTGGTGACAGATCCTCTTTAAAGGGATTCTCCAGTAGTGATTTAAATGGCCATCAGCAACCTGTCCTAGAATGTGAGCAGAATTGGTTGCCACCACTTAGAGCTGTCTAGAGGGTGAAGGAGCAGGGCCTCATTACACTGCTCTACAATAGGTGGTAAAGATGTGATCCTGCCTATGATATGCTATTATGGCTGAGTAGCCTCACAGGAACGCTCACCAATGTGTAGGACAGTATATTCAAGTGGCCCAGCAGTTCGGCAAGTGGAGCAACCAGTCCTACTCCTACTCTAGGGCAGGTTGCCATTTTTAATCATTCCTAGAGAACCCCTTTAATTGGAAAATACACTGTGAGGCAGAAGTCTGGTTACACCCTTTTAACTGGTATAATTAGTAGAAAATTGACTTGGTGCTGAAGGAAACATTTTTGGCCCTCTTTTTTTAAATCAGGTTTTTCCAATGGGAAGGGGGTCATGTAATATATCTTCTTGGCTAGAATTTACTCAGAAACCAAGTTAGTTTCGACTTATCTTTACCTCTTTAGAAGAGGACCTTTCACCAAAAATGTATAGAAACGGTTACATTACCTAACAGTGTAGCCCCCAGTGATGTATTTCCGATTATTATTTTTTCAGAGGAGCCCCCCTTTCGTCCGCTGTGGTCTCTGGTAGTTCTGGTGCCTCATATGCTAATGAGGAGATTCGGTTAGAGTAGGCGGTGACTAGAATTTGTACAGGGCGGTTTCCTTCTCCCTGGTTAAGAGCGCATCCAATCAGTGCGCCTTGCTCTTAGCTAGGGAGAAGGAGCTCAAGTTCTCGCGAGATTAGTGTGCTTTTACACATCCCGAGGCGTGCGCTATCTTGGAGTCCCCGGCGGAGAGGATCACCGGCGGCAGCAACCTGTTAGTAAGTATGAAAACTTACTGACAGGATACTGCCTATGCCGCCGCTGCAAATTCTAGTCGCCGTGTACTCGAACCGAATCGCCTCATTAGCATATGAGGCGCCAGAACTACCGGAGACCACAGTGGACGAAAGGGGGGCTCCTCTGAAAAAATAATAATCGGAAATACTCACTGGGGGCTGCACTGTTAGGTAATGTAACTGTTTCTATACATGGTTTTTTGGTGAAAGGTCCTCTTTAAGTAATGGCGACTATGTTAAGCACAGTGTAAGTTAATATGTTGATATTATTTCTTTACTGTCTGATTGATAAGTCATGTTAGAAGAGGGAAAGTGGAGAGGGGCATGTGATCCACAGATCATACAGCTGAAGCTTAACTTGTTTTCTTTTATATGGACCTGGAACCTTGTTGAGGGCCGTTCAGCCTTTATTAAAAACATAAAGCAAAGTAAGTCCTCTAAATCTTACTCGTTCATATGCAAAACAATTTATTAAAGGGGTATACCAGCTAAAGCATCTATTGGCAATGGTCTGGTGCCCCCAGCAATCATACATTAATCACATATCCTATAAATAGGTGTTAAAGGGTTTGTCCAGTCTTAGGAGCCGAACCCCAATGGTATGAACCTGTATCCAACTGAAAAGATTTGCTTATCTGTCTGCTGTCCCACTATTGCTGATGCCTGATGCCCCATTCCCGCTGGGCTGGAAGCGGCTTAGTCTTATGACCGCTGTAGCCAATAACTGCCCTCAGTAGCCACATGTGCTAGAATCGCACGTCATTGCTAGTGACGTGCCTTTCTTGCGCATGTGACTGCCAACAGCGATCACGTGACTAAGTCGCTTCTAGTCTCGTGGGAATGGACAGTGGCGCAGGACACAGGTTCTAACCATTGGGGTTGTCGGCTCTAGGCTGCATTTGAGTTAGGGATACCCCTTTATCTTTGCTTTTCTAATATTGTGACTCAAATGTAATTATCATTCTTACGGTGAAAGAGAAATATATATATTTACATATTATACCAGTAAGCAAGTGTGCTATTGTAGAGACACGTATTGACTGATTTTTTGCCTGCAGTGGTTACTTCTCATATTTAAAGAGGATCTTTCACCACTCCTGACATTTAATAGCTACATATATTCCCCATATAATAACAATTGCATAACATAACGAGCCATAAAAATAAATGTTCCAAATTGTTACTACATGGGGAATGCCTAAAGCTATTAAAACAGGCATGTCAGGGGAGGTGAAAGGTCCTCTTTAGGCGCTGTGCAAGCAGATAGTAAGTGTGTAATAGCTATAACATAAAGGACTTTAACAATGTTCTGAGTCAGGTCACACGCAATGATCCTGTTGGGGTGGGTTCAGACATGGTGTGCTGCAAAAATCAATATAAGCATACTTACCTGTTGATCTCTCTTAGCCCAATCGCTGGTCCTACTCCCTGTCTTTGTTTTCAGGGCTGCAGAGATTACATCACATGACAGTCCTTGACTTCTGCAGCCAATCGCTGTCCCGAGGTAAACTCGAGTCCAGTTTGCTGCAGTAGTCAAAATGTTAACATGTGTAAGCTCTGCAGCCCTGTAGACAATGCTGGAGGGCAACATTGGATCGTTGAGCAGTTCTATTTGAGATGCATATTTAGTTCTTTTAAACTGCACCTGGCATGCGCCCCACTTTTCCTACTTGGACACCTTTAAGTGTGAGCACAGATTATGCTTAGCTGTCATACAGTAAGTGTAAGGCTGTATTAACATCACATTTTTGTCCCACTTTTATGCTCTTAAAACCTTTAATTGTGCCGCTATCATTTCAATAAAAAATAAATAAAAAACTATGATCAGAAAATAAAAATAGAAGATCAGTAGGCATCATTTGGCATCCTCTTCTGGATTTGGTTTAAAAAAAATTGCATGGAAAAACTTCCTCATATTTCCAAAAATCTGTTAGTGAAACCACCTAATAGTGGATTAATCATCGGTATTATGTTGCATTTTTCAACACTTTTGTGTATTTTACGTTTGCGTTTTTTGGTTAACCAAAAATCATGCCGAAAATGCACACAGGCGTTTTTGCCTTAGGGTACTTTCAATTGCGTTTTTCTTTCCGGCGCTGAGTTCCATAAGGGCTCAAATCCGGAAAAGAACTGATCAGTTTTACCCCATGCATTCTGAATAGAGAGCAATCCTTCAGGATGTCTTCAGTACTGTCTTTTACTGATCAGGCTTTTCAGAAAACCGTACATGTTGTATTTTACCTCCGGCCAAAAATCCAGAACACTTTGACTGAACGCCGGATCCGGCCTTTTTCCTATTGACTTACTTAATGCCGGATCCGCCCGTGTGTTCCATCAAACCGGATCCGGCTTTTGCTTGTTAAACCGAAAAAAGTTTGTGATCAAAATCCTGATCAGGTTTCAAATGTTTTCACACGTTTTTCCGGATCCGGCGGGCAGTTCCGGCGACGGAATTGCACGCCGGATTCAAACAAGCTAGTGTGAAAGTAGCCTTAGTGTGTTTTACATTTGTTTTATTTATTTAGATTTTTAACTCAACCCCCCCCCCCTTTTTTTTTTTTTTTTTTTTTTTTTTTCCCCCACCACCATCCACAAAATGCCACTGAAAAAAATCCATAAAACACTTGAAGGATGGGAAAAAACCCAGTTTGTAGGCGTTTTTTCAATGCACTAAACGTGCTAGGCATAATTTGTGAATGGGCTCTAATGCGACAGATGGAAAGAACCAGTCTTGCGATTCATTAGTTTTTGGACTAACCCCATTTATGTCCTGGATCCACTTCCTGTAATGTCTTGCCTCTCCCGACCTTTCCACTTATCTTAAGTTTTACTTCTAAACCATCTTGATGTCATTGCTTTACTTCTGCTCCCACGAGTTTTCCCCTCACCCCAGGACAGCACCCATGCGACTAGGACCCTCCCATCCAGGACAGGAAACCTAAAGAGTAAAATGGTTCACACCCCACACCTCAGTTCAGGTTTCCTGTCCTCTGCATAGGAGGTACCTGTGGAGTTTCCCTCTTTTTTTATTTTTATTTTTTTTATTTTGCGGTTCCCACCTCGGGGACTGCGGAAGGTCCAGGTCTACAACACTGTAACAGGACCTATCCCTGGCGCCATAAGTCCTGGGGGAGTCATCGCCTAAGTCTGTCCTGCTTCCTGCCTCCTCCCAAGCCTCATTGGGGAGCCGCTGTGACTGTGTTCAGGCGACTCCCGGTCCATAGTAGTGCGGTGGCCGGCGTCCCACTTCCACAATGGCGGAGAGTGCTCCCGATGCGCTCCGCGCATGCCGCTGGTGCGGCTTCTTCCGGCCCGCTCGCTGACCGGAAGGGGGAGGGCTCACCTGCCTCATGGATTAGCCGTTTTTGGACCTGGTGTTAAAAGGAGCCGAGCACGAACAAGTTGGCAGCAGGAGGGACAGCCAGCCTGTGCGTACCAGTGCTGTGCAGGATCTGGAGCCTGGTGATGGGACACGCCGATCCTGGTACCCTCGAGGCCCACAAGCCGGTATGGACCTGAGGAGTGGGGAAGCTTGACGCTATGAATTGATCTTCTAGTAATAATAAATGTGGGTGTGGTTTTTTGTTTTTTTTGTTTTTTTGTAGGTAGCAAAAATGCCTAAGAAATCTTCCCGCAAAACTAAAACATAAAGAATGTGGACGATGTAGAGTAGCGTGTCAGCTTCATATGCTAAACCTCTATGTCAGCTAGTATAGATAAGTTAGTCATGGAAGAATCCCATAGCTTATCTAAAACTATTAAGGCCTTGATACGTTCTGAAGTTAAGTATTCCTTTAAACCTTCAGTCGGGGCCGTCCAAATCACCAGAACGGCGTACTATAACATGGACTCTGATTATGATCTTTCTAGGGAAACAAAGACATAGAATCAGGTCAGGATTTATCTTCTGATTTTATGTCTTCAGATGAGGATCAGCTGGGAAAGTGCTATTTTCACCTGAAAATACCGAGCCTTTGTTAAAAGCCATAAAAAACAATGCAATTAGAGGACGTAAAACAGCCTAAACCTATTGCTGACCAGGTTTTTGAGGGCCTTGGCCCTACATGCCATAGTTTCTCCGTTCATAAGAACATAGAAGCACTGATTAAAAAAGAATGGAAAACCCTGACGAATTTTTTTATACCGAATTCTGTTAACACGTTGCCGACCTAGGACAAGAATGATCGTCCAACTGGCTGGTACTTAACGCACTAGGACGAGCATTCTCGTTGGGTTTACCGGCTGCCCCACACACGCTACCGCGATCAGCAGCAAGGACCCTGCTGTATCGCTAGCGTCAGTGAAAACACAGATGCCGCGGATTAACCCCCTGTATGCCATGGATCCCTGTGCTGCGTGATGTGGACTGGAAGGCTGCTATGAAAAAAATTAGCCCCTAGATAAGACAGTAGCCTAAAAAATGAAAATAAAACTATGGCTTTCAGAATATGGAGACACAAAAATTTTTTTTAACCAAAAATGCTTTATTATGTAAAAATGAAACGAAATAAATAAAAAAGTAGTCATATTTGGTATTATCGCATCCATAACAATCTGTTCTAAAAAAAAATATTACCAAATGATCTGTAATGGATCCTAGCACCCCGACCGGGTAACTCTGTTGAGGATGCTCCCAGTGCTTCCCGAGGACTCCAGCACTCCGCTCTACACCAAAACCACCACAGGAGCCAGGAACAGCTCTTACAAGAGCTAGAAGTAATAGCCAGGGAGTATCACGTATAGCAATCCCCACACACGAGACGAGGCTCTATGTTGAATGTAAACAGCAACTACTTTATGGGTTATTTTTCAGCCTTTAATGCAGGTCTCCTAGCAAGGGACACTC